>NC_069502.1:1035423826-1035533826 GCF_027579735.1 Bombina bombina
CTAACTAAAATGTTTGCTCTTGTGCTAACTAGGCTCAAAGTAAACTTGTAATGCGGGTGGGTTAGCGCGCTTATTACAAGTTGAAAGTAAAAAGTTAGCCTGTGAGCGAAAGTCCAATGCACACCAACTTCCGGACTTTCGATATTGCAACCTCACTAACTTCTTCTCCCATAGACTTCAATAGGGCACACTAACCTGTTCACATAGAAGATAAATATATTTTTCTTTTTAAATATATGTGTCTATATATACATATATATATGATTTTTTTTTTTTAAATATATTGTGCCGATTAAGCCTTTCCACTCACTTCACTTGTCACAAATGGGGAGGGGTGTGGGCATGAAGGGGTTAATAACAATAAGCCTCTGGTTCCCTAAAACCTTTAACTCTACAAAGGACCTTAAAGGGACACCAAATTAACCCCAAATCCTGTCCACACCACCCCAGTTTAACAAATCACTGCCACCACCAAGAACTCTGAATAAAGGGGTGTCTTGGAAACCCCAACTAACTCACACAAAATTAACAATTAGGCCTTTAACCTTGTCTCTTCAGAGTGTGAATCAGATATTAGAGCCCAAAGACAGAATTCGATTTTCTATGTGTTTAATAACAAAAATACCAATACAGGTTACACAGTGCCAAATTATAAAGACATTCAAAGTAACATATATGCAAAGTTACAATTCTTTCAAATAAAAACATAATTTATGTAAGAACTTACCTGATAAATTAATTTCTTTCATAATGGTAAGAGTCCATGAGCTAGTGACGTATGGGATATACATTCCTACCAGGATGGGGCAAAGATTCCCAAACCTCAAAATGCCTATAAATACACCTCCCACCACACTCACATCTTAGTTTAACGTATAGCCAAGTAGTGAGGTGTAAAAAGGAGTAAAAAAGCATACAAAAAAGAGTAACTAGAAAATAATATTGTGCTTTTATACAAAAAAATATAACCACCAAAAACAGGGTGGGTCTCATGGACTCTTGCCATTATGAAAAAAAGGTATTTATCAGGTAAGTTCTTACATAAATTATGTTTTCTTTCATGTAAATGGCAAGAGTCCATGAGCTAGTGACGTATGGGATAAAATACTCAAGATGTGGAAGTCCACAGAAGAGTCACTAGAGAGGGAGGGATAAAATAAAAACAGCTATTTCCGCTGAGAAATTAAATAAAAAAAATAAGTAGCCAAAAGGAACAATACTTTCCAAGAAAGCAGTTTAATATCCAAAGAATGCATAGGCTCAAAAGGAGGAGCCTGTAAAACTTTCAAAACCAAATTAAGACTCCAAGGAGGAGAAATAGACTTAATAACAGGCTTGATACAGACCAAAGCCTGAATAAAACAGTGAATATCAGGAAGTTTAGCAATCTTTCTATGAAATAAAACAGAAAGAGCAGTGATTTGTCCCTTCAAAGTACTTGCAGACAAACCTTTATCCAAACCGTCCTGAAGAAACTGTAAAATTCTAGGAATTCTAAAAGAATGCCAAGAGAATTTATGAAAAGAACACCATGAAATATAGGTTTTCCAAACCCGATAATAAATCTTCCTTTAAACAGACTTAGAGAAACCTCTATGACTAAGCACTAAACGTTCAATTTCCATACCTTCAAATTTAGCGATTTGAGAACCTGATGAAAAACGGCCCTTGAGACATAAGGTCTGGTCTTAAAGGAAGTGGCCAAGGTTGACAACTGGACATCCGGACAAGATCCGCATACCTGTGAGGCCTTGCTGATACTATCAGAAACACAAGCAATTGTTCCATTATGATCTTGGAGATTACCCTTGGAAGAAGAACTAGAGGCAGAAAAATATAAGCAAGTTGGTAAGACCAAGGAACTGCTAATGCATCCACCATCTCCGCCTGAGGTTTCCTGGAACTGGAAAGGTATCTGGGAAGTTTCTTGTTTAGATGGGAAGCCATCAGATCTATTTCTGGAAGACCCACATCTGTACAATCTGAAAAAACACATCTGGATGGAGAGGACACAATTATAACCCTTAAAATATATCAGTTCAGGGGGGGGCGGAGCCAGCAGCAGCAATGGAAGCTGTGTAATCTCTGAGCTCCGGGACCCAGTTCCATATATCAGCTCAAAACTACTCGCAAAGCCCTAGATTCCACTAAATAACATGCCCTCATAAATGCTCTATAGATCGGGAGTCAGGAGACACCATTTTTAAGCAGACCCAGCGGGCTTACTCTCGTCTTAAAACCTTTTACCCGGCTCGGAGCCAACCTTGAATCCGGGACTTCACTACGTTTCCTGACCATCTTGAGGAATCCTTCCTCTCTCTGATCGCAGACCCGGACTGCCCTTAGCTGTAACTACAGTGTCTCCTACCTACTCCTGGACCCCACCGCCATTACTGGGAGCGAACCGCACACGCAGCATAGAGACCGCAGCTGCATTATAAGAAGCCGGAGGTCACTTCTTTTACGGGTAAGGAGAGGGGATAGAACGGTGCCCTACACCACCCGGGCCCTAACTAGTGACAGGGGGAGCGAGTGCAGACAGGCACACTCATAGTGGAGACCAGCCGCTTATCCAGAGGCCTGCTGTACGGGGCCTAAAGATTTTAGCCTGCACAGTTAACCACGTGGCAGAATCACCACGCGGCAGTGTACCAACTAACACTACTCAGACCCCAGAGGTACTTGGGCTCTGCACCTGGCCCTTATTTCATCCCACTTTATTGGACATCATCATACTAACAACAGATCTGGTTCAGGCCTTTCCCTTTTTTTTCTCTTCTAACCATAACTGCATAGGAAAGGGTATCTGTAACATTCTTTTACAACTTCCCCCTGCACAATGAATGCAAAACGCACTTCGAAACTGAATAAGCCCCCTAAGATGCACAACCACAGAGACAACATGGTCGCTCAGTTTTTCTCGCCCCCTGCCTCAAAAGTGGGTGACAGTACTGAACCTGCCAAGTCGCCAAAAAAGAAATTACAGTCTTCGCAAGTACAAGAAGATGACACTGAGGAGAGCACACCTGTCCCCAACACCATCCTCTCTACCCTAGCATCCAAACAGGATATAGCGGATATCATTCGCTCGTGTATCAGGGAAGAGATAGCAGAAATAAAGCAAGACCTTCACTCAGTGGGCAATAGAGTGGAGGCCTTGGAAGAATTCACGGACCACCTTCAAGTGGAAATCAATACAACTCAGGATTCAACAAACCATCACACAGCTCTTATAGCAGATCTCTTCGACAAAATCGAGGATCTGGAGAATAGGAGCCGCCGGAAAAATCTCAGAATCAGAGGTGTTCCTGAGTCGGTATTACCTAAAGACTTTCCAATCTATCTCCCAGCTTTATTCGCACATCTCAGAAACACCACTCCCTCCACAGATATCCCTTGGGTTCGAGCCCACAGAGCCCTTAGACCGAAACCCCCTGACACTGCCCCCCCAAGGGACATCATCATGAAGTTCAGAGAGTTCAACGAAAAGGAGGAACTCCTAAACCTCTCTCGTAGGCACCAGCCTGTTAAATTCAGGGGGGTTGTTCTCCAATTTTTTCAAGACCTCTCCCAACGAACATTGCAAAGGAGGAGAGATCTGGCTCCTGTAACATCCCTTCTTAGACAGAAGAAAATCCTCTACAGGTGGGGATTCCCCTTTCATCTCTATGTTCTTCATGGAAATAGAAAGTTAATTTGCAGAACCCTAGAAGATGTCAACGCCTTTTGCCAGGCCTTGGAATTGGACCCTCCAGAAGAACTCTCTCCAGAGAACTCTCACGAACCCCCTAGAAAGAAACCTACAGGACCTGTCATGAGAGACTGGCAGCGTATTCCCCCCAAACCTCAGTCTAAGCCGCAGGCCAAGCCCCCCGGCTTGCTCTCTAAAGTCACAACTTAATCAATTATTTTGTATCTTAGCTATCCCTACGAGCTGACCATTCTACTAGAGACTTTGCCCGGTGCTACAGCTTGGTCGCTGGGTAATGTATAGCCACATTGGCCATAAACCTTTTACTGTTAAACGACTTCTGATCTAGAAATAAGTAAATTTAGGAATTTAGGAATTATTGTATTGTACTGTTAGAAATATTTTACCAATGTAATTGAGCATTAGTCATCCCTAAATGTATATCACTTGCTATGGAATGGGTTATAATCCCTCCCTCTTAACACTAAAAGTTTAATGCTTGCATTAGTATCTAGATTTTTTATGAGAAAATGTATGTTTTGTTTTATGTTCTTATTCATGTTTTTTTTGCTATGCGACAGAGATACAGACCCTAGGGCATACTTAACACAACCTTCTTTCTATACTCTACAACCACACATGCATGCCTATCATTTATTGCAGTCATCTAATCACGGACACCAGTCACACCAGCACCATGGAAGGTCACACTAAAACTCTCACTTTACTGAGTCAGAATACCAAAGGCTTGAATTCTGCACAAAAACGCTCACTAGCCATGAGAGACCTACGTAGGAAAGGGGGTGATATTCTTTTCCTCCAAGAGACTCACTTTTTAAAAAATAAGGAACCTAATTATTTTGGAGGTTTCTATACTCAAAGCTTTCACAGCTCTTTTGACCACAAAAGGCACGGCGTAAGCATCCTAATCAGCAGACAGATCCCTTTTACTCACATCCACACCTACACTGACTCTGAAGGCAGGTTTTTATGTGTAACTGGCACCCTGTTTGGCTCCCCGGTGACACTGGTCAATCTTTATGCTCCCAACACCAGACAGCTCCCCTTTTTCAGGAAAAGTTTCGCCAAGATTCTAGACCACACAATAGGTGCACTATATCTAGGGGGAGACTTCAATCTCCCCATTCAACCACATTTAGATTCCTCGAACCCTCGACCCACAACTCCTAAACACACAATCAAGCAACTATGGAAACTTATGCTAGACCAAACTCTATTTGACATTTGGAGATTCGTCCACCCTGAGAAGAGGGACTATACCTTTTTCTCTGCCCCTCATAGTTCATATAGTAGAATTGATTACCTCTTTACTAATCAAAGAGGCCTTTCCAATGTACTATCCTCCAGGCTTTCACATACCGTTTGGTCAGACCACTCGGCTGTATTAACAACACTCAAATGGCCATCAGCACCTGGTGGCAATTTTCAGTGGAAACTAGACGAGAAACTATTAGATTCCCCAACTCTAGTTCCTAACTTAGAAAAGCTTCTACAGGAGTATTTCAGATTTAATTCCTTACCGGAAACAGATCCTTTCGTTGTCTGGGAGGCTCATAAATGTTTTATCAGGGGGGAATTAATTAAACAACATGCACAAGCTAGAAAGAAAGCACGGCAGGTATACAAAATATCCACTGACCTACTAGCCAAACTTGAATACGACCATAAGCGAAATCCTTCCTCCCCCCAACTATTAGCAGACTTAATGAAAGCCAGGAAAACTGTTCATGACTTACAACTTAGTGAAGCTAATGCACTGGCCTTACTGACTAAACAAAAATTCTACTTTGAAAGCAATAGAGCAGGAAAACTCCTAGCACGCTCCTTAAAACTGAAAAAACTTAAAACCTTCATCCATGAAATTAAATCTCCAACGAACCAAACTGTCAATACCACTTCTGAAATACTTTCCCAATTTGAGGCATACTACTCTAATCTTTACAACCTCTCTAACCCTGACCGCCCCCCGGACCCCAGTAATGCCATAAACAACTACCTTCTAAACACCCCTTTACCACAACTCTCTGATGCACAAGCGACAGAACTGGACGAACCTTTCTCAATGACAGAGCTCACAACCACCCTTAAAGACTTGCCATCAGGCAAAAGCCCTGGCCCTGACGGTCTCTCGGTCGCTTATTATAAAAAGTTCGCACCCACTCTGCTTCCACACCTCTGTACCTTATTTAACTTAGTTGACCAGGAACACCCCTTTCTCCCCCCTATGCTGGAAGCACACATTTCAGTGATCCCTAAGACCGGAAAACCCGCAGATAGCCCATCTAATTTTCGCCCCATTTCACTACTAAACGTAGACGTTAAGCTTTACGCTAAACTCATAGCTAATAGACTTAATAAGTTCCTCCCCCAACTAATTCACACAAATCAAGTAGGTTTTGTCCCCAAAAGAGAGGCGCGAGACAATACCATCAAAATCCTAAACTTAATCGAATACACGCAGTCACAAAACATTCCTTCTATCTTCCTTGCCATCGATGCCGAGAAGGCCTTTGATAGGCTGGATTGGTTGTTCCTTAGGTCAACGCTCACTCGTTTTGGCCTGAGCGACAAACTCATTGAGAAAATATTTGCCCTATACCATATGCCGAAAGCCCGTATCAAGTTAAACGATTCCCTGTCAAATGCATTCCCAATAACAAATGGAACGAGACAGGGTTGCCCTCTCTCCCCCATATTGTTTATTCTGGCCATGGAGGTTCTTGCCTCCAGGATCAGGAACGATGAAAAAGTCCACGGTATTTATATAGCAGATACCCACTACAAACTAACACTCTACGCGGACGATATTTTATTCTCACTGACTTCCCCCCCACAATCTCTAGAGGCCCTTTTACCGGCTTTGGGCATTTACAGTACTCTCTCCAATTTCAAAATAAATAAGCAGAAATCAGAGTTTCTAGGTATTGGCATCTCAGACCAGACAGCCCAACAGATCACTAATCACTACCAATTCCGATTCCAACCTTCTTCCATAAATTACCTAGGGGTAAAACTAACGACCTCAAAAGAAGCTCTACACCAACTAAACCACCAACACCTTTTTGACTCCATCAGAACAGACATGAGAGCCTGGCGCAACAAATTCCTCTCCTGGCTTGGTAGAGTCCAAGCATTCAAAATGAGCATCCTGCCTCGCTTTTTATATATGTTCCAAGCCCTACCCATACAACCCCCCTTACATTACATTCGTAGTGTGCAATCTTTCGTTAACGGCTTTATTTGGGCAAATAAACGCCCTCGAATCTCTAAAACCACCCTTTATAGGAAAAGGGATGAGGGGGGACTGGGAGTACCCAACCTTTTATTTTACTCACAGGCAGCACAACTGACCAGAATAGTCGACTGGTGCAAAAACAGTACTGATAAAGAATGGGTCAAGCTTGAGCATGATCTATCTACTTCTCGAAGTCTTGGGTCAGTCTGCTGGACATACAGGCAACATAGGACACTACCTTATCTTACACCCTCGTTAGTGACTGATACACTCTCCACTTGGGACCACCTTATAGGTTCACAAAAAGGCATATCGACCATACCCTCACCACTTACCCCCCTTCTACACAACAAAGATTTTCCTCCACTACTTCAAAAACGGACCCAGGACCGGTACACACTATCAGCGGGTTTGCCCTGCCATCTTGTTCTAGAAAGAGGCACCATCATCCAGAAAACCGCCCTTGCGGACAGGAACATTAGCTTTTTTGATAGATGGTTCGAATATTTACAATTAGCACACTTTCTCTCCCACCATAAAGACAAACATAACCTGGTAAGAAACCTAAATCCATTCGAAACACTATGCCACTCCACATTATTAGCGCAGGGCACTCTCTCTAAGATATATAAAATACTAATTACTCTACACTCCAAAAACCTTCCATCATATACAAAAGCATGGGAAGTCGAGCTAGGCCATGAGATCCCCTCTGAGACGTGGGACATTATATTTCAACAAATGGGGAAGGCCCCCTCCTCAATGGGAATCACTGAAACGAACATAAAACTCTTAGAAAGATGGTACCTTTACCCCAGCAGACTCGCTAAGATTTACCCTCACACAGACCCACTATGTTGGAGAGATTGCAAACAAGTTGGTACACTCCTCCACATCTGGTGGGATTGCCCCACACTTCAGCCTTTCTGGTTGGACACCCATAGAGAAATCCAAAAGGTACTCAATACATCTATCCCCTTCAATCCTTTGACGCTATTATTTAACAAACCCCCTAAGATCAAATGCAAATACCGACAGGTCTTATTGTACATCATGCTTAGTGGGGCCAAGCAACTGATCCCTAGACTGTGGAAACAGCGACACATTCCTACTCAAAAAGACTGGGTACATAATGTCACTCTTCTCCTTTCCCTGGAAAGGTTTCACTATCAGAAAACAAAAAGGATGGATTTTTACTGCGCCATGTCCTTTTATTGGGAAACATACACTCTCACACTTTCTAGACCCCCGCCACAACTACCTAATAATTCCTAGTCACCCCGACACCTTATACAGCCACATCATCTCCCGTAACACATCTCAAAACTAGGACACATCTGACTCATCTGGAAACTCACCCTGGAGCCATACTTCCTCCGCGCTGGTTTGCTAGACCTTATACCCTATCACTTAACTAACTCCTTGATGACTGTAACTTACCTCTCACGTATATCAACATCAGTGAGACCTTTCTATCTTTTACATAGATCTCTGTCGCATTGCTTTGCCCTGTTTAAATGTTAATGTGGAAGTTTCATCCACATGTGTTATCTTATAAAAAAGAAAAATCCACAAGCTACTATGTCCAAGACCAGAACTTTATGTGGGACTCAACCAATGCATGGATCCTTGGACTTACATACAATGGTCATTACTGGTCTTGCTCTTCGTATATTTCACTTTCATTGTTTTTTCTTTTTTGTCTATGTTATACCACGCCGGAGTGTTTCCATGGCAATTGTAAAATTTATTATTTATACCAATAAAGCTTGTTGGGAAAAAAAAAAAAAAAAAAAAAAAAAAAAAAAAAAATACCTATTACTATATTAAAAAAAAAAAAAAAAAAAAAAAAAAATATATCAGTTCAGAAAATATGTCAATTCATAAAATAATGTATTATTTAATAAAAATATTAAAAGACTTCTAAGTAAGTCAAATAACAAGTTAAAAATCAAATGGTCTATATTAGACACTCTACACAAATATTGTGTAGTAAGACTCGAGATTTGGTTTGATACCGAGTTCATCAGACAGCATTTTAGATGACAAATGCAATTGCCCAAAAGTCTTTTTAAATGCTAATGTTGCTCCAGCACTTACAAACAATTCCTATGTGGAAGAAGGGGCAAACAAGAGAAACTTGTCACAAGCAAGAAAAACGTTTCAAATGAAGGTGTTTAATGTCTTACTTACACCGGGTGGTGTCAGACGATTCCCAAAAGTGTGGTCCAATTATTTTCCTCTCAGCTCCTTGCAGCGGGACCTTTGTTCACTTGGTACAGACAGCTGTGCAATCACGGACAAAGGCGTCTACGGTCACGGCTTGTACTCCGTTTGTTGCCGCTCCGCCAACTTAGCTTAGGCATCCACCACGGTCCCGGTCTGAATCCTCTTTAGTTGGTCCTCCCCTTTGTTCCACATCACCGTCAAGTGGTTAATATATCAACGCCTCCTAATATAGCAGCCGCTTTCAGTGTTGCCCCGCAAACCGCCAACAGACCTTCTGTACGTCTGCTGAAACCAATTTAATTTGTCTCTTGTCTGTTAAAGACAGAGTCATGGACACTGAATCTATCTGAAAACCTAAAAAGGTGACCCTTGTCTGAGGAATCAAGAAACTCTTTGGTAAATTGATCCTCCAACCATGTCTTTAAAGAAACAACACTAGTTGATTTGTGTGAGATTCCGCTAAATGTAAAGATAGAGCCAGTACCAAGATATCGTCCAAATAAGGAAACACTGCAATACCCTGCTCTCTGATTAAAGATAGAAGGGCACTGTTGTATTTTATGAAAACACCTATAACCTTAATATCAGACTCTTATTTCCATAGACATTATTGGAATTGAAATGCTAACACTGGGGACATTTGTCTACAACATCAAGGACTTAAAAGGTTAAATGCAGATTAAGAACAACATTGGTGATTCTGACCTACAGTTACCAGCTTGTTTCAGTTCAGAGGTGACAAGACAAATTTGGGGAAAAAACAGTTGGAGATCTGAGCAAACTATCAAAACAATGCCTCAAAAGAAGAAAGAATTCACAAACAAATTGTACAACCCTTACAAACTTTTAGCATCTCACAGGTGGTGTCATAAACTACAAGACCCTGATTTTATCTCTGCTCCTACCACCAATAGCCTAAGGAAGTGACATTCTACCCCCACTCATCTAAGGATGTTATCTTGTTTCTGACTGAGGAATTTACAGCTGAGTGTGGGCTGGCCTGTGTGAGAGAATGAATGACTATATAAGTTAGTTGCCATTGTAAGTAGGCTAAGCTCTCTCCTCACTCACCTCTTCCCTTACATCTCTCTCTCCCCCTTTCCACCTTCCCTTTCCTTCCATTGCATTAGTTAGTAACTTGTTTCTATGCAAATACTTATTTTCTGTCTAATAAAAGAAATAGGATTTGTTGGAACATGAGAGAGAAAGAATCTTCTTACAGGAGGTCTTATTCTGAAACTTATTCGATACCCTTGAGAGACAATGCTCTGAATCCACTGATTCTGAACAGAATCTGACCAAATGTTTTGAAATAATTTCAATCTGCCCACCACCAGTTGAACTGGATTGATGGCCGCAGCTTCATGCAGTCTTGGGGGCTGGCTTTGGTTTCTTACAAGGCTTGGATTTATTCCAACTTGAAGATGGCTTCCAATTGGAACCAGAGTCCTTAGGGGAAGGAGTGGTTTTCTGTTCTCAAGTCTGACGAAAGGAACGAAAATGATTAGAAGCTTTAGATTTACCCTTAGATTTTTTATCTTGGGGCAAAAAAACATAATTTATACTTACCTGATAAATTTATTTCTCTTGTGGTGTATCCAGTCCACGGATCATCCATTACTTATGGGATATTCTCCTTCCCAACAGGAAGTTGCAAGAGATCACCCATAGCAGAGTTGCTATATAGCTCCTCCCCTAACTGCCATATCCAGTCATTCGACCGAAAACATGCAAAGAAAGGAAAAACCATAGGGTGCAGTGGTGACTGTAGTTTAAATGAATAAATTACCTGCCTTAAAAGGACAGGGCGGGCCGTGGACTGGATACACCACAAGAGAAATAAATTTATCAGGTAAGTATAAATTATGTTTTCTCTTGTTAAGTGTATCCAGTCCACGGATCATCCATTACTTATGGGATACCAATACCAAAGCTAAAGTACACGGATGATCGGAGGGACAAGGCAGGTACTTAAACGGAAGTTACCGCTGCCTATAAAAACCCTTTCTCCCAAAAATAGCCTCCTAAGAAGCAAAGAATCAAATTTGTTAAATTTGAAAAAGTATAAAACGCAGACCAAAACTCCGTCTTGTAAATCTGTTCAACAGAAGCCTCATTTTTAAAAAGGCCCAAGTGAAAACCATAGCTCTAGTAGAATGAGCTGTAATCCCTTCAGGAGGCTGCTGTCCAGCAGTCTCCTAAGCTAAATGAATTGTGCTTTTTTTTTTTAAAACCAAAAGACAGAGAGGTTGCTGAAGTCTTTGACCTCTCCTCTGACCAGAATAGACAACAAACCAGGTGAATGTTTGATGAAGATCTGTAGTAGCTTGTAAGTAAAACTTTAAAGGATGAACCACGTCCAAATTGTGTAATAGACGTTCCTTCTTTGAAGAAGGATAAGGGTACAAGAATGGAACAACAATTTCTTGAGTGATATTCTTGTTAGATACCACCTTAGGTAAAAACCCAGGTTGGTACACAGGACCACCTTATCCGTACGGAGGACCAGATAAGGAGAATTACATTGTAACGCAGATAACTCGGAGACTCTACGAGCCGAGGGAATAGCTACCAAAAAGGAACTTTCCAAGATAAACGTTTGATATCTATGGAATGAAAAAGGTTCAAACGGAACTCCTTGAAGAACCTTAAGAACCAGGTTTAAGCTCCATGGCGGAGCAACAGTTTTAAACACAGGCTTGGTTCTAACCAAAGCCTGACCAAATGCCTGAACATCTAGAATACCTGCCAGACGCTTGTGCAAAAGAATAGACAGAGTAGAAATCTGTCTTTTTAAGGAACTAGCTGACAACCCTTTTCTCAAAATCATCGTGGAGAAAAGATAATATCCTTGGAATTCCGAATGTACTCCATGAGTAACCCTTGGATTCATAACAATAAGATATTTACACCATATCTATGTTAATTTTCCTAGAGACAGGATTTCATGCCTGTATTAAGGTATCAATGACTGACTCGGAGAAGTCATGCTTTGATAACATCAAGCGTTCAGTCTCCAGGCAGTCCATCTCAGATTAGTTATATTTAGATGGTTGAAAAGACCCTGAGGTAGAGGGTCCTGTCTCAGAAACAGAGACCGTGGTGGAAAGGATGACATGTCCACCAGATCTGTATACCAGGTCCTGCGTGGCCACGCAGGCGCTGCCAAAAACACCAAAGCACTCTCCTGCTTGATCTTGTGTAAACACCTCCGGAGGGAATCCCACTCCTCCAGATGAAAAGTCTGACGACTTAGAAATCCGCCTCCCAGTTCTCAACACCTGGGATATGGATAGCTGACAGACAAGAGAGAGTCTCTGTCCAGTGAATTATTTTAAGACTGCTAACATCGCTAGGAAACTATGTTCCCCCTTGATGGATGATGTAAGCCACAGTCGTGATATTGTCCGACTGAAAAATGATGTACCTCAGAGTTGCTAACTGAGGCCAAGTCTGAAAAGCATGGAATACCGCTCCCAGTTCCAGAATATACCTTAGAAGGAGGGTCTCCTCCTGAGTCCACTATCCCTGAGCCTTCAGGGAGTTCCAGACTGTATCCCAACCTAAAGGCTGGCATCTGTTGTAACAATTGTCCCATCTGACCTGCGGAAAGTCATACCCTTGGACAGATGGACCCGAGATAGTCCCCAGAGAAGAGAATCTCTGGTCTCTTGGTCCAGATTTAACAGGAGAACAAATCTGTGTAATCCCCGTTCCTCTGATTGAGTCTGCATAGTTGCAGCGGTCTGAAATGAAGGCGTGCAAACGGTACTATGTCCCTTGCCGCTACCATTAAGCCAATTACATTCATATACTGAGCCACCAAAGGACGCGGATGGAATGAAGAACGCAACAGAAATTTAGAAACTTTGACAACCTGGACTCCGTCAGGTAAATTTTCATTTCTACAAAATCTATCAGAATCCCTAGGAGGGAAACCCTTGAGATTGGGGATAGAGAACTCTTCCTGTTCACTTTTCCACCCATGCGATCTCAGAAATGCCAGTACTACGTCCGTATGAGACTTGGCAACTTGGATGTTTGACGCCTGTATCAGGATGTCGTCTAAATAAGGGGCCACTTCTATGCCCCGCGGCCTAAGGACCGCCAAAGCGACCCCAGAACCTCTATAAAGATTCTTGGGGCTGTAGTTAACCCTAAAGGAAAGAACTACAAAACTGGTAATGCCTGTTTAAAAAGGCAACCTTTCTGCATCGTAATGTGAGGATAAGCATCCTTCAAATCCATTGTAGCCCTCTAGTGACTCTCCTGGATCATAGTTAAGATGGTACGAATAGTTTCCAACTTAAATGATGGAATTCTGAGGAATTTGTTTAAGATCTTTAAATCCAAAATAGATTTGAAGGTTCCCTCTCCTTGGGAACCACAAACAGATTTGAGTAAAAACTCTATCCCTGTTCCTCCCCTGGAACTGGATTGGTCTCGTACACAGTGTAAGAATGCCTCTTTCTTTATCTGGTTTGCAGATAATTGTGAAAGGTGAAATCTCCCCTTCTTTGGGGGAAGCTTTGAAATCCAGAAGATATCTCTGGGATATAATTTCCAATGCCCAGGGATCCTGGGCCTCTCTCTCACGTCCACGCCTGGGCGAAAGATGAAAGTCTGCCCCCTACAGGGTCCGTTACCGGATAGGGAGCCGTTCTACCTTCTGTTTTAGAGGCAGCAGCAGGCTCCTTGGCCTGCTTATCTTTGTTCCAGGTCTGGTTGTCACCAGACCGTCTTGGAGTTTCGAAAATTAGACTTTTTTGTTCCTGAGGAAGGGCATTACCTTTTCCTCCAGTGATATTAGTAATAATCTCCTTCAAACCAGGCCCGAATAGGGTCTGCCCCTTGAAAGGGAGTTAAGTAGCTTATTTATTAAAGTCACGACAGCTGACCATAATATAAGCCCTAGCTTAAAGACAAAAAATGATCTTTATTGTTTAACATGAAATCAGTACATCTGGTACACATTCTAAAATGGGGTTCCACCATGGCTTTTAAACATAATGAACACAGAGCTTCCTCTATGTCAGACATGTTAGAACAGACTAATAATGAGACTAGTAAGCTTGGAAAACACTTTAAATCAAGTTAACAAGCAAATATAAAAAACGTTACTGTGCCTTTAAGAGAAACAAATTTTGTCAGCATTTGAAAAACATTGAAAAAAGGCAGTAAATCAAACGAAATTTTTACAGTATATGTAATAAGTTCACAGAGCATTGCACCCACTTGCAAATGGATGATTAACCCCTTAAAGCAAAAAACAGATAAAAAAAACGACATAGACGTTTTTTAACAGGTACAACAAAACTGCCACAGCTGAGCTGTGGATTACCTTCCCTATAAACGATTTTGGAAGTCTTTTTAGCCCTTTAGAGATGTCCTGTAGTATTCAAAGGACTGCTGAGGGAATCTGGATGATTCATTTTGTAAATTTAACTGTGCAAAAAAGCTCTAAATTAGATCCCTCCCACTCATATTACAACAGTGGGAAACCTCAGTTAACTGTTGCTATGCAGAAATTAAGCCAGCCATGTGGAAAAAATTATGCCCCAATAAACCTTATCACCAATGTACCTCAAAAAAACGATTAAACATGCCAGCAAACGTTTTTAAAACAACCTTCTTTTAAAGAGTATTTATCTCTATTAATAAGCCTGTCTTGCTTTCCCTGCATTAAGGCTTAAATTAGATTATTTCAGTATCAGCAGCATTTTCATAGTCAATTCCATTCCTTAGAAAATTACTTTACTGCACATACATTAATAAGCCTGCTAACAGTCGCTTTCACTGCATTAAGGCTTTACTTATATTAATTTGATAACAGCAGCATTTTCTTAGTCAATTCCATTCCTTAGAAAATTGTTTTACTGCACATACATTAATAAGCCTGCTAACAGTCGCTTTCACTGCATTAAGGCTTTACTTACATTAATTTGGTAACAGAAGCATTTTCTTAGTCAATTCCATTCCTTAGAAAAATATTTTACTGCACATACCTCATTTGCAGGAAAACCCGCACGCTGTCCCCCATCTGAAGTTTACCTCACTCCTCAGAATGTGTGAGAAAACAGCCAGTGGATCTTAGTTACTTCTGCTAAGATCATAGAAAAACGCAGGCAGATTCTTCTTCCAAATACTGCCTGAGAGAAAACCAGCACACTCCGGTGCCATTTAAAAATAACAAACTTTTGATTGAAGAAATAAATTAAGTATAAAACACCACTCCTCTCGCGGACCTCCTTCTATGTTGAGAGTTGCAAGAGAATGACTGGATATGGCAGTTAGGGGAGGAGCTATATAGCAACTCTGCTATGGGTGATCTCTTGCAACTTCCTGTTGGGAAGGAGAATATCCCATAAGTAATGGATGATCCGTGGACTGGATACACTTAACAAGAGAAAACTCCCTTCCCTCCAGTAATAGTGGAAATAATAGAATCCAACTGAGAACCAAATAAATTATTACCCTGGAACGATAGAGATAGTAATCTAGATTTAGATACCATGTCAGCATTCCATGATTTAAGCCATAAAGCTCTTCTAGCTAAAATAGCTAAAGACATAAATTTAACATCAATCTTGATGATATCAAAAATAGCATCACAGATAAAATGATTAGCATGTTGAAGCAAACGAACAATGCTAGACAAATCCGGATCTGCTTCCTGTTGTGCTAAGCTATCCAACCAAAAAGTTGATGCAGCCGCAACATCAGCCATAGAAATGGCAGGCCTGAGAATATAACCAGAATGTAAATAAGCTTTCCTTAGATAAGATTCAATCTTCCTATCTAAAGGATCCTTAAAAGAAGTACTAGCTTCCATAGGAATAGTAGTACGTCTGGCAAGAGTAGAAATAGCCCCATGAACCTTAGGGACTTTTCCCCAAAACTCCAAATTAGCCACTGGTAAAGGATATAACTTCTTAAACCTAGAAGAAGGATTAAAAGAAGCACCAGGTTTAGACCAATTCTTAGCAATCACATCAGAAACTGCATCAGGGACAGGAAAAACCTCAGGAGTAATCACAGGAGGTTTAAAAACAGAATTTAAACATTTACTGGTTTTGTTATCAAGAGGACCAGGCTCCTCAATACCCAAAGTAACCAATACTTCTTTCAACAAAGACCGAAATATATTCAATCTTAAAAAGATAAGAAGATTGATCAATTTCAATGTCTGAAGTAGGATCTTTTGAACAAGAGAGATTATCTTCAGAGGAGGATATATCAGTATGTTGTCGGTCATTACAAATTTCATCAGTTTTATGAGAAGTTTTAAAAGACCTTTTACGTTTATTAGAAGGTGGAATAGCAGACATAGCCTTCTATATTGCATCAGCAATATAATTTTTCATATCAACAGGGATATCATGTACATTGGATGTTGAGGGAACAACAGACGCTGTACTAGTACTAATAGAAACATTATCAGCATGCAAAAGCTTATCATGACAACTGTTACATAATATAGCCGGAGATATAATCTCAGCTTGCTTACAACAGATACACTTAGCTTTGGTAGAACTGTGTTCATGCAGCATGGTTCCTACAGTTGCTTCTGAGACAGGATCAGACTGAGACATCTTGCAAAATGTAAAAGAAAAATTAACATTTAAACAAAATATCCCATTTGCTCATATAGCAGTTTCAGGAATGGGAAAAAATGCATATGCTAAATAGGCAGAAAAGCAAACAGCATAGCCCTCTAGAGTATAAAGAGAGCAATGAGCATAAAGGAAGTGGGGTAATATTATCAAAACTCGCGTCATAACAAGCAAGACTTCGCGCCAAACAACCTAACATCAATAGAGACGCAGGAAATGACAAAACTTGTGAAACTATAGACGCAAATTCGCGCCCCAAAAACATTTGCGCCAAAAATGATACAATAAAACCTTGTAAGCCTAGATTCGCCCTGAGAAATTAAGGAAAAACAAGTCAAATTGGAAAAAAAGACTAAACCCCAGGTAAGAAAATATTAAAAAAATAACTTCCTAAAACATGATTCCCATACTGAAACTGTTAGACTGCAAAGGGAAATACACATAGACCTGACTCATGGCAAATATAATTAAATACATATATTTAAAACTTTATATTAATACATAAAGCGCCAAACATAGCTGAGAGTGTCTTAAACAATGATACATACTTACCAAAAGACACCCATCCACATATAGCAGACAGCCAAACCAGTACTGAAAACTATCAGCAGAGGTAATGGTATAAGAGTATATCGTCGATCTGAAAAGGGAGGTAGGAGATGAATCCCTACGACCGATAACAGAAAACCCTTGAAAAGATTTAGCAAAAAACAAAACAGAAGGCTGCTGAGCAACAGTAGAAAAAAACACTTTATTCCAATAAAATAAGAATAAAGGGTTCCAGCTATCTTACATGTTTCGCACTGTGAAGCGCTTACTCATAGATGCTTCTTGAAAAGATTTCCCATGAGTGAAACCATAAAAATCAACAGGCGATACTCTCTTCACATCCCTCTGACAAACACTGTACTCTGAGAAGAATTGTGCTTCAAAATGCTTAGAAGCGCTTATCATAGAAGAAATCAAGCACAAACTTACTTCACCACCTCCATAGGAGGCAAAGTTTGTAAAACTAAGGTATGAGTGTGGTGGGAGGTGTATTTATAGGCATTTTGAGGTTTGGGAAACTTTTCCCCCTCCTGGTAGGAATGCATATCCCATCTGTCACTAGCTCATGGACTCTTTCTATTTACATGAAAGAAATGGGACATAACATAACGCAATATCTACGCTTATTACCAAGTTCCTTGAGATATTTGGAGAACTGGCAGTCAGTGATGTTACTTCTTCTGTTTCTAGTCTGGTGCTGACTACGTTTTGGGTAACAGTCAGTTCTAACTCAGTATTTCCTTTGTCTTGTCAACGCCCCCACCCTTGTTATAATTTACGATCATTCAACCATACATAGCCAGCCTTAACTCACAGTATCAGGAGGTACTAGCCACCAAGAGGAAGGGGGAGGAGGGGGGTCTTGAGACCACAGCATTCCTGAACACAGATGTTACACAAAGAAAGAGCAGTTCAGATTAACCTGGCAATGCTGAGACCACAATACCACCTTTGCTGGGTAGCTAATCCAAGTATCAACTACTCCTCATGAGTGTATCATGACACCTCCCCTCTTAAAGATGGTGGAAAGAGGGGGTCAGCCCACACTGATCCCCTATGTCAACCTGAACCTTAGTCTTTCCTCGTTCATAATACCAGTTCTGCCCATGTCGCACACACTCTGCATTCATTTGCCCACTGCAGCAGTTAGCATCTGCTGACACAATTTCCCTTGTGGCGGGCACTCCCTTGCTCTCACACTCACTCATGAAGGGATCTAGAGTCCCCTCAGGGTAACTCACTAGGGGTCTAAGGGCAGTTCTTGCAAAGCTTAGGCTAAATAGTCCACAGTTCACACCTACCCCTGTATGCTCTGTAGGTGTAGCAGGTTCACTAGTCACTGTAGCTGCTGGGCCCACACATTCTCTATCCAGGGCACACGGAAATATGGGAGAGTTGTAGGGGGAAGTCCCGTCTCCCTCCCCCTCTTCTTCACATATGCTATTACTGTAGGGGGGTTTACAGACACACCTAGGGTTCCATCCTGTCCTACCCTCTGTAACAGGGCAGAGGATACTCTGGCCTCTACACCAGCCGTGCCACTCACTCCTTCTTGCATATGCAATGCTGTTTCAGAGACAGACTGAAACATACCCGTCAGCTGTTCTCCCTGCCAGCTGCACAGCCTAGTCCGACATCTCTCACCAAGGGTGCATTTTACCTTAGGGGAAACCAGAGAAGAAGTGTCTTCTCCGGCCCCTTGTTCACCACACTCAGCTGAAACACCACACTCAGGCACCAGAAATGTCACATTGGCCACTTTTCCACACTCATCCTACCTTTTCCTGGGGTATGGCAGTCCCTTCACTAAGTTCTGGCACTGCACATTCAATACCTTTCTCTTGGGCATGCAATACTGGTTCAAGCACAGAAGTGTACACACACTCAGTCTGCCCTTCTGCCTAGCCCTGCTGCCCTCTCACAATCCCACACACTACATTAGACATCACGTTGTCATAATTAATGGCAGTATATACCTTTTCACTGGAACAATACATTACTGGTACAGCCTCAGGTAAATCAGCATTAACCCTAGGCGCTCCCTTGCAGCAACCATGTTCAAGAGAATCAACATTGCCACACTAGAGCAAGACTTTACTGGTTCCAACACAGGCAGAGCTGCATTAACTCTCAGCCCCCCCTCCCAGCAATCATGTTCAAAGGAATCATTCTTCATCCTTTGGCAGGTTACCTCCAGCTCTAGTGCAGCTAGAGGTTTGCCCATCCCCAGCCTCCCCTCCGGGTCCCCCCAAAGTTTCACACAGTACCTCAGTTGGTGCAGGGCCCTCTACTGGCCGTTGCAGGTGCTGTCTTCTGGGGCATACTAACAAAGCATCCGGCTCAAATCATCCCCCAGCAAAACATCAACAGGGATATCCACAGAAATCCCCACCTCCCGCAAACCTTTTCCCACACCCAATCAAGGTACGCTTGTGCCACAGGCACTGCGGGGCAAACTCCCCCAATTCCTTGAATGGACACAGTCCTCCCTGGTATAATGTTCTCCGGCTTTACTATTTCAGGATGCACCAAGGTAACCGAAGCTCCACTATCCCTGAGTCCTGTTGCCTCCTGGTCACCCACAGATACCCTCTTAGGTTATCTCTCCGCTTTTGCCTTGGGAACCTGCCCACAAACAAAACAGATGCTGGTCCCCCAGCTACATTCCCACCCTCAGGCTTCTTCTTCTCTGGGCAGGTGAAACTCAGATGCCCCATCTGGTTACAAGTGAAACACCAGCGGGTACAGCCCTGGCCCGATGTGGCCCCTGCCCCTCTGGCTGTAGGGTGTAGATTAGATGGTCTCTCTGCTGGCTTGTTTGCCCTTTTCCACTTAGGAGACACAGCTTGAACAGATGCCTGCCTTCCCGCAGGTGCTCTGTTGTTGGCATAATCATTAGACAGGTCTGCAGCCTCTGCCACTGTTTTGGGCTTTCTGTCCAGAATCCATTCTCTGGCCTCAGGACTCTGTGTGTGCAAGAACTGCTTCAGGATCATCAAATCCTCCAAAGCCTCATGAGTGAGGACTTTTAGGCCCCCAGTCCATTGCTTAAAAGCACCCCTCAGCTGTGCAACATATTCTATGCAGCTGTCACCTGCACTTTGGTGGAGACTCCAAAAATGTTTCCTATAGAATTCTGGAGTGAGGTTAAAACTTTTCAATAAGGCTGTTTTTATAGCCTCATAGTCCTTGTCATCCTCCACTGGAAGTGAAGCAAATACATCCAGGGCTCTACCCTTTAGATGAGGAGCTAAATAGCGAACCCATTGCTCCAGGGGCAGCTGATACTGCTTGCATACTTTCTCAAAGCCCCTCAGAAAAACATCCAAGTCAGAGTATTTTTCTAACACTGGAAAATACTCCAGGCAGGGCTTCTCTGTTACTGGTTCCCCACGTTCACTGTTTTAGGGAGACAGGCTGGTTCTGTTCATCCGCAAAACCTCATATCTCCATTGTCAGTATATAGCAGGGTTACAATACAATTTATTTAATAATTATTCTTTAAAATAACTAAAATAACCTTCAATTAAAATGCATATACAAAATAATTAAAATCAATTTTTATTCCTAAACTCTTTAAAATTAGTTGAAGTTTTAAACACATTGAATTATATTTATAGAAACCAGATTATGAATCAAATGATGCACACGTTACAATATTCTATATAAAGATCATAAAAAAAAATATACCTTTAAAATTAACCTTACTCACAATGAATCGCATTAAAATATCACAATAAAATACCAGAATCTTCTGTTATTAACTGATAACTCTAGTTCAATGCCCAATATGGATTACCAACTTGCTAGGCTTAATTAATAACTACCAGGGATTTAATCACAATAACCAGTTTATGTACAGTTCTGAAAGAGTTCACTATAATGACTGACTTATAAATCTGGAGTGCCAAGTCCTGTCTAGCAAATAAATTATTTAGCAATAATGACTAGTTAAACTACACAGAACTATGAACATGAGCTTAAAATACCAATTGTGCTCTTTTAAGTTTACCAGCTTCAATTAGACTGTAGCTACCAAATACCTTTGATTTAAAATATTATATATATATATTTATCAATCGCGTATACTTTACCCAGATAACCAAATCAATGTTTTAGTTTCCAGAATTTCTTGTGGGTCATCTATGGAGGATTTACTCACAATGTGCAAAGGTACAGGCCTCAAAAATTGTTAATCTCCCTTTCTTCAAGGAAGTGTCCCAAAATGGCCTCTTTGAGTCTGTCTCCGTCCCTTGTCTCCTGTGTGTATAGGTCTTTATCCAAAAATAAAAATAAAGAATCCCTCCTCCTTTTCTTTAACCATTCCCACAAAATTTTGATAGGCCCTTACCGGTGCTTGTCTCTGATTCACCCTCGGATCTGAACATCTCATAGGTTATTTTGGGAAATGCCTCCCTGAGTAGCCAAATGCCTTAAATGCTATTTCACATAATTATATTCATATTGGACTATTTTCCCATATCAATATAAATATTGCATATCTGTATATCTCTAGCGGAGTGTATAAAAATATATGATGTTATTTATATTTTTAATTTAGCAGATATTCACATTTAATATTATACAAACAGACAATTTCATATCCATTTATTCGTACCTATTATTTAATAGTATGAGGCACATATTTAATGTTTGAAAACTATATATATGATTTGTCCAAACTTCGAATCCTTAAGACTTCTATGTTTTCAAAAATACATAGGTTAAGACATGTTGAAATCTTGATTCTTAGGTTTTTCAGCTTCCCATATTACCCTTCTTAGGCAGAGACAATCTCCCAGATTCATGTGTTCATATTTAATATGTGTCTGAATATATATATATATATATATATATTCATTTGAGTATCTTAAACTACATGAAAACTTTCCTTTATCTAAGATCTAGTTTCCCATGTCATGCAGAGACTTGAAACGCCAGCTTGTCTTGGAGTATAAATACCAATACAGGTTACACAGTGCCAAATTATAAAGCCATTCAAAATAACATATATGCAAAGTTACAATTCATTCTAATAAAATGGGACATAACATAACACAATATCTATGCTTATTACTAAGTTCCTTCAGATATGTGGAGAACCTGCAGTCAATGATGTTACTCCTTCTGGTCCCAGACTGGTTCTGATTAAGTTTTGGGTAACAGTCAGTTCTACCTCAGTATTTCCTTTGTCTTGTCAAGGCCCCCGCCCTTGTTATAATTTACGATCATCCAACCATACATAGCCAGCCTTAACTCACAGTATCAGGAGGTACCAGCAACCAAGAGGAGGGGGGTCTTGAGATCACAGCATTCCTGAACACAGATATTACACAAAGAAAGAGCATTTCAGATTAACCTGGCAATGCTGAGACCACTATACCACCTCTGCTGGGTAGCTAATCCAGGTACCAACTACTTCTCATGAGTGTATCATGACAAATATATCTATACCTATATATCTATATGAATATACACAGGTATATATATATATATATATATATATATATATATATATATATAGTCCAGTATAATGACAGCACTCACTGGATTTTGTAAAAAAACATAATTTATGCTTACCTGATAAATTTATTTCTCTTGTGATGTATCGAGTCCACAGATTCATCCATACTTGTGGGATATTCTCCTTCCCTACAGGAAGTGGCAAAGAGAGCACCCACAGCAGAGCTGTCTATATAGCTCCTCCCTTAGCTCCACCCCCCAGTCATTCGATCGAAGGCTAGGAAGAAAAAGGAGAAACTATAGGGTGCAGTGGTGACTGAAGTTTTTTAAATAAAAATATACTGCCTGTCTTAAATAAACAGGGCGGGCCGTGGACTCGATACATCACAAGAGAAATAAATTTATCAGGTAAGCATAAATTATGTTTTCTCTTGTAAGATGTATCGAGTCCACGGATTCATCCATACTTGTGGGATACCAATACCAAAGTTTAGGACACGGATGAAGGGAGGGACAAGACAGGTACCTTAAACGGAAGGCACCACTGCTTGTAGAACCTTTCTCCCAAAAATAGCCTCCGAAGAAGCAAAAGTATCGAATTTGTAAAATTTGGAAAAAGTATGAAGCGAAGACCAAGTCGCCGCCTTACAAATCTGTTCAACAGAAGCCTCATTTTTAAAAGCCCATGTGGAAGCCACTGCTCTAGTAGAATGAGCAGTAATTCTTTCAGGAGGCTGCTGGCCAGCAGTCTCATAAGCCAAACGGATGATGCTTTTCAGCCAAAAGAAAAGAGAGGTAGCCGTAGCCTTTTGACCTTTCCGTTTACCAGAATAAACAACAAACAATGAAGATGTTTGACGGAAATCTTTAGTTGCTTGTAAGTAGAACTTTAAAGCACGAACCACATCAAGATTGTGCAACAGACGTTCCTTCTTTGATGAAGGATTAGGACACAGTGAAGGAACAACAATCTCCTGATTGATATTCCTATTAGAAACAACCTTAGGAAGAAACCCAGGTTTGGTACGCAAAACCACCTTATCTGCATGGAAAACAAGGTAAGGTGAATCACACTGTAAAACAGATAACTCAGAAACTCTTCGAGCCGAAGAGATAGCTACTAAAAACAAAACTTTCCAAGATAGAAGCTTAATATCTATGGAATGCATAGGTTCAAATGTAACCCCTTGAAGAACTTTAAGAACTAAGTTTAGGCTCCATGGCGGAGCAACAGGTTTAAATACAGGCTTGATCCTAACCAAGGCCTGACTAAACGCTTGAACGTCTGGTACATCTGCCAGACGTTTGTGTAAAAGAATAGACAAAGCCGATATTTGTCCTTTTAAGGAACTAGCTGATAATCCCTTCTCCAATCCTTCTTGGAGAAAGGACAATATTCTAGGAATCCTAATCTTACTCCATGAGTAACCCTTGGATTCACACCAATAAAAATATCTGCGCCAAATCTTATGATAGATCTTCCTGGTGACAGGCTTTCTAGCTTGAATCAGGGTATCAATGACCGACTCAGAGAAACCACGCTTTGATAGAATCAGGCGTTCAATCTCCAAGCAGTCAGACGCAGAGAAATTAGATTTGGATGCGTGAATAGACCTTGGATTAGAAGGTCCTGCCTCATTGGCAGAGTCCATGATGGAACTGATGACATGTCCACTAGGTCTGCATACCAAGTCCTGCGTGGCCACGCAGGCGGTATCAGAATCACCGAAGCTCTCTCCTGCTTAATTCTGGCAACCAGACGTGGGAGGAGAGGAAACGGTGGAAATACATAGGCCAGATTGAAGGACCAGGGCACTGCTAGAGCATCTATCAGTACTGCCTGGGGATCCCGGGAACTAGACCCGTAACAAGGAAGTTTGGCATTCTGACGGGACGCCATCAGATCCAATTCTGGTGTGCCCCATAGCTGAGTCAGCTGGGCAAATACCTCCGGATGGAGCTCCCACTCCCCCCGGATGAAAAGTCTGACGACTTAGGAAATCCGCCTCCCAGTTCTCTACTCCTGGGATATGGATTGCTGAGAGATGGCAAGAGTGATCCTTCGACCATCGGATTATTTTGGTTACCTCCATCATCGATAGAGAACTCCGTGTTCCTCCTTGATGATTGATATAAGCTACAGTCGTGATGTTGTCCGACTGAAATCTGATGAATTTGGCCGCAGCAAGCTGGGGCCACGCCTGAAGCGCATTGAATATCGCTCTCAGTTCTAGAATGTTTATCGGGAGGAGAGTTTCCTCCTGAGACCATAAGCCCTGTGCTTTCAGGGAGTTCCAGACTGCAACCCAGCCTAACAGGCTGGCATCTGTTGTTACTATGAGCCACTCTGGCCTGCGGAAACACATTCCCTGAGACAGGTGGTCCTGAGACAACCACCAGAGAAGAAAATCTCTGGTCTCCTGGTCCAGATGCAGTTGAGGAGATAAATCTGCATAATCCCCATTCCACTGTTTGAGCATGCATAGTTGCAGTGGTCTGAGGTGAAGGCGGGCAAACGGGACTATGTCTATTGCCGTTACCATGAGTCCGATTACCTCCATGCACTGAGCCACTGATGGCCGAGGAATGGAATGAAGAGCTCGGCAAGTGGTTAAGAGTTTTGATTTTCTGACCTCCGTCAGAAATATTTTCATTTCTACCGAGTCTATCAGAGTCCCTAGGAAGGAAACTCTTGTGAGAGGGAAGAGAGAACTCTTTTTTATGTTCACCTTCCCCCCGTGAGATCTCAGAAAAGCCAACACGATGTCCGTGTGAAACTTGGCTAGTTGGAAAGTCGACGCCTGAATTAAGATGTCGTCTAGATAAGGCGCCACTGCTAGGCCCTGCGGCCTTAGAACCGCCAAAAGGGACCCTAGCACCTTTGTGAAAATTCTGGGAGCCGTGGCCAACCCGAAGGGAAGGACCACAAACTGGTAATGCCTGTCCAGAAAGGCGAATCTGAGGAATTGATGATGATCTCTGTGAATAGGGATGTGTAGATATGCATCCTTTAAGTCCACGGTAGTCATATATTGACCCTCCTGGATCAGAGGAAGAATAGTCCGAATAGTCTCCATCTTGAATGATGGTACTCTGAGGAACTTGCTTAGAATTTTGAGATCCAAGATTGGTCTGAAAGTTCCCTCTTTTTTGGGAACCACAAACAGGTTTGAGTAAAACCCTAGCCTTTGTTCCGCTTTTGGAACTGGGCGGATCACTCCCATGGTATGTAGGTCTTCTACACAGCGTAAGAACGCCTCTCTCTTTGTCTAGTTTGCAGACAATTGAGAAGTGTGAAACCTCCCCCTTGGGGGAGAGTCTTTGAAGTCCAGAAGATATCCCTGGGACACAATTTCTAAAGCCTAGGAATCGTGGACATCTCTTGCCCAAGCCTGAGCGAAGAGAGAGAGTCTGCCCCCTACTAGATCCGGTCCCGGATCGGAGGCTACCCCTTCATACTGTCTTAGAGGCAGCTGCAGGCTTCTTGGCCTGTTTGCCCTTGTTCCAAGCCTGGTTAGGTCTCCAGACTGACTTGGATTGGGCAAAATTCCCCTCTTGCTTTGCAGCAGGGGAAGCTGAAGCGGGACCACCCTTGAAATTCCGAAAGGAACGAAAATTATTTTGTTTGGTCCTCAATTTATTTGTCTTGTCCTGAGGGAGAGCATGGCCTTTCCCTCCAGTGATGTCTGAAATAATCTCTTTCAGTTCAGGCCCGAATAGGGTCTTTCCTTTGAAAGGGATGTTCAAAAGTTTAGATTTTGATGATACATCAGCAGACCAGGACTTAAGCCATAACGCCCTGCGTGCTAAAATGGCAAAACCTGAATTCTTTGCCGCTAACTTAGCCAGTTGGAAAGCGGCATCTGTAATGAAAGAATTAGCCAACTTAAGAGCCTTAATTCTATCCATAATATCCTCTAATGGAGTCTCCATCTGAAGAGCCTCTTCTAGAGCCTCGAACCAGAAAGCAGCTGCAGTAGTTACAGGAACACTGCAAGCAATAGGTTGGAGAAGAAAACCTTGATGAACAAAAATTTTCTTCAGGAGACCCTCTAATTTTTTATCCATAGGATCTTTAAAAGCACAACTGTCTTTGATAGGTATAGTTGTACGTTTAGATAGAGTAGAAATAGCTCCCTCCACCTTAGGAACCGTCTGCCACGAGTCCCGCATGGTGTCAGATATGGGAAACATTTTCTTAAAAACAGGAGGGGGAGCAAACGGAATACCTGGTTTATCCCACTCCTTAGTAACAATATTCACAATCCTCTTAGGGACTGGAAAAAACATCAGTGTAAACAGGAACCTCTAAGTATTTGTCCATTTTACACAATTTCTCTGGAACCACTATGGGGTCACAATCATCTAGAGTCGCTAATACCTCCCTGAGCAATAAGCGGAGGTGTTCAAGCTTAAATTTAAAGGCCGTCATGTCAGAATCTGTCTGAGGGAGCGTCTTTCCTGAATCAGAAATTTCTCCCTCAGATAACAAATCCCTTACCCCTACTTCAGAACATTGTGAGGGTATATCAGATACGGCTACTAAAGCGTCAGACTGCTCAGCTTTACTTAACCCAGAGCTGTCACGCTTTCCTTGTAAACCAGGCAGTTTAGAAAAAAACTCTGTGAGGGTTTTATGCATAACTGTGGCCATGTCTTAAAGTAAATGAATTTGACGCATTAGAAGTACTTGGCATCACTTGTGCGGGCGTTACTGGTTGTGACACTTGGGGAGAGCTAGATGTCAAATACTCATTTCCTTCTGTCTGAGAATCATCTATTGCTATATTTTTCATAGCTAAAATATGCTCTTTAGAATTTATAGACATATCAGTGCAAATGGGACACATTCTAAGAGGGGGTTCCACAATGGCTTCTAAACACATTAAACAAGGATTTTCCTTAGTGTGAGACATGTTAAACAGGCTAGTAAAGAAACAAGCAAGCTTGGAAAACACTTTATTCAAAGTAAATAATACTTTAAAAAAAACGGTACTGTGCCTTTAAGAGAAAAAAAGCTGCACAAACTCTGCAAAACAGTGTAAAAAAGCAGTAAACTCAACGAAATTTTTACAGTAGCATCATAAAGCCTTAGTAACTTTGCACAGCTATGCAAATAAACAATTAACCCCTTAATGTAAAAACCGGATTGACAAAACGTCAAAAACCGGTAAAAAACGTTCAGCACCTTGCCACAGCTCTGCTGTGGCGCCTACCTGCCCTTTATGAACGATTTGTGGGGAAAAAAACTTCTTTACAGCCCTCAAACACAGCAGGACCCTCTGGAGAAGCAGTTGGATGTCTCTGAGGAAAAGAAACTGCGCAACTGAGGCGCAACAATAGGCCCCTCCCACCTCACTCGATGTTATGGGGCCTAAAAGAAATACAACAGAGTGTTTCCTAAACTAGCCACGTGGGTTAATAACCCTTAAACAAGCCACAAAGACCCCTTAAAGTCCCTCAAAAAAACGTTATTGCAATAATAATAAAAACGTTTTTCCTTATCAGTGTCACCAGTAACTAATGAGCCCTTTGTGCAAGCTGGGATTCTTACTAAGTCTCTGAATACAGCTTACCCTTCCCTCATGGGGATATTGTCAGCCTTTTCTAGAATTAACACAGTCTGTCTAGAAAAAATTAGACTGAACATACCTCAAAGCCGTTTAGCCTGCAAACTGTTCCCCCAACTGAAGTTTTCCTGTACTCCTCAGTGCTTGTGAGAACAGCAGTGGATTTTAGTTACAAAGTGCTAAAATCATCATCCTCCCTGCAGAAATCTTCATCTCTTTTCTGCCAGAGAGTAAATAGTACACACCGGTACCATTTAAAATAACAAACTTTTGCTTGAGAAAATAAAAACTAACATTTTTGTCACCACACTCACTTTACCCTTCCTAGCAGTTAGAGTAGGCAAAGAGAATGACTGGGGGGTGGAGCTAAGGGAGGAGCTATATAGACAGCTCTGCTGTGGGTACTCTCTTTGCCACTTCCTGTAGGGAAGGAGAATATCCCACAAGTATGGATGAATCCGTGGACTCGATACATCTTACAAGAGAAATAACTTTTATTGAAAAAGTAAAACATAATTAATTTATTTCAGGGTGGTGAGAGTCCATGATCCATTAATCCATTACTCCTGGAAATTACTCTTCTTTGCCACTAGGAGGAAGCAAAAATTCCAAAACCCCAAGAGCTCTATTAAACCCCTCCCACCTCACTGGCATCTCAGTCTAACGTATAGCCAAGCAAAATAGGTAGGGAAATAAATAAATTATGTTTTCTTTCATACAGGTGGTAAGAAATCACAATCCATTACTCCTCTGAACTAATACCGAAGCTGTGGTATCCACAAGTAATGAAACAAAGGATGGGATTTAAAAAAAACACAATTTATGCTTACCTGATAAATTTATTTCTCTTGTGGTGTATCCAGTCCACGGATCATCCATTACTTGTGGGATATTCTCCTTCCCAACAGGAAGTTGCAAGAGGAAACCCACAGCAGAGCTGTTATATAGCTCCTCCCCTAACTGCCATATCCAGTCATTTGACCGAAACAAGACGAGAAAGGAGAAACCATAGGGTGCAGTGGTGACTGTAGTTTAATCTAAAATTTTGACCTGCCTTAAAATGACAGGGCGGGCCGTGGACTGGATACACCACAAGAGAAATAAATTTATCAGGTAAGCATAAATTGTGTTTTCTCTTGTAAGGTGTATCCAGTCCACGGATCATCCATTACTTGTGGGATACCAATACCAAAGCTAAAGTACACGGATGAAGGGAGGGACAAGGCAGGTACTTAAACGGAAGGTACCACTGCCTGTAAAACCTTTCTCCCAAAAATAGCCTCTGAAGAAGCAAAAGTATCAAATTTGTAGAATTTTGAAAAAGTATGAAGCGAAGACCAAGTCGCCGCCTTGCAAATCTGTTCAACAGAAGCCTCATTTTTAAAGGCCCAAGTGGAAACCACAGCTCTAGTAGAATGAGCTGTAATTCTTTCAGGAGGCTGCTGTCCAGCAGTCTCATAGGCTAAGCGGATTATGCTTCTTAGCCAAAAAGAAAGAGAGGTTGCCAAAGCCTTTTGACCTTTTCTCTGTCCAGAGTAAACAACAAACAAAGCAGATGTTTGACGAAAATCTTTAGTAGCTTGTAAGTAAAACTTTAAAGCACGAACAACGTCCAGATTATGTAAAAGACATTCCTTCTTTGAAGAAGGATTAGGACACAATGATGGAACAACAATCTCTTGATTGATATTCTTAGTAGATACCACCTTAGGCAAAAACCCAGGATTTGTACGCAGAACTACCTTATCTGCATGGAAGATCAGATAAGGAGAATCACATTGTAAAGCAGATAACTCGGAGACTCTACTAGCCGAGGAAATAGCCATAAAATAAAGAACTTTCCAAGATAAAAGCTTGATATCTATGGAATGAAGAGGTTCAAACGGAACCCCTTGAAGAACTTTAAGAACCAAATTTAAGCTCCATGGGGGAGCAACAGGTTTAAACACAGGCTTGATTCTAACCAACGCCTGACAAAACGCCTGAACGTCTGGAACATCCGCCAGACGCTTGTGCCAAAGAATAGACAGTGCAGAGATCTGTCCCTTCAAAGAACTAGCTGATAATCCTTTCTCCAAACCCTCTTGGAGAAAAGATAATATCCTGGGAATCCTAACCTTACTCCATGAGTAACTCTTGGATTCACACCAATAAAGATATTTACGCCATATCTTATGGTAGATTTTCCTGGTAACAGACTTTCGTGCCTGTATTAAGGTATCAATGACAGACTCGGACAAAGCCACGCTTTGATAAAATCAAGCGTTCAATCTACATGCAGTCCGTCTCAGAGAAATTAGATTTGGATGATGGAAAGAACCTTGAAGTAGAAGGTCTCGTCTCAAAGGCAGAGTCCAAGGTGGAAAGGATGACCTGTCCACTAGGTCTGCATACCAGGTCCTGCGTGGCCACGCAGGCGCTATCAAAAACACTGATGCTCTCTCCTGCTTGATTCTGGCAATCAGTAGAGGGAGCAGAGGAAATGATGGAATCAATTGAGCAAACACCTCCGGATGGAGTTCCCACTCCCCCGGATGAAAAGTCTGATGACTTAGAAAATCTGCCTCCCAGTTCTCTACACCTGGGATATGGATCGCTGATAGGTGGCAAGAGTGTTTCTCTGCCCAGCGAATTATTTTGGAGACTTCTAACATCGCTAAGGAACTCCTTGTTCCCCCTTGATGGTTGATGTAAGCCACAGTCGTGATGTTGTCCGACTGAAATCTGATGAACCTCAGGGTTGTTAACTGAGGCCAAGCCTGAAGAGCATTGAATATTGCCCTCAATTCCAGAATATTTATTGGGAGGAGTTTCTCCTCCTGAGTCCACAACCCCTGACCCTTCAGGGATTTCCAGACTGCACCCCAACCTAGAAGGCTGGCATCTGTCGTTACAATTGTCCAATCTGGCCTACGAAAGGTCATCCCTTTGGACTGATGGACCCGAGATAGCCACCAGAGAAGAGAATCTCTGGTCTCTTGATCCAGATTTAGTAAAGGGGGCAAATCTGTGTATTCCCCATTCCACTGACTGAGCATGCATAATTGCAGCGGTCTGAGATGAAGGCGCGCAAACGGAACTATGTCCATTGCCGCTACCATTAAGCCGATTACTTCCATGCACTGAGCCACCGAACGGCGCGGAATAGAATGGAGAACACGGCAAGAATTTAGAAGTTTTGATAACCTGGACTCCGTCAGGTAAATTTTCATCTTTACAGAATCTATCAGAGTCCCTAGGAAGGAGACTCTTGTGAGTGGGGACAGAGAACTCTTCTCCTCGTTCACTTTCCACCCGTGCGACCTCAGAAATGCCAGAACTATGTCCGTATGGGACTTGGCAATTTGGAAATTTAAAAACTGTATCAGGATGTCGTCTAGATAAGGGGCCACTGCTATGCCCCGCTGCCTTAGAACCGCCAGAAGCGACCCCAGAACCTTTGTAAAAATTCTTGGGGCTGTAGCTAACCCGAAGGGAAGAGCCACAAACTGGTAATGCCTGTCCAGAAAGGCAAACCTTAAGAACCGATGATGATCTTTGTGTATCGGAATATGAAGGTAAGCATCCTTTAGATCCACCGTAGTCATATATTGACGCTCCTGGATCATAGGTAGGATGGTCCGAATAGTTTCCATTTTAAATGATGGAAATCTGAGGAATTTGTTTAAGATCTTTAGATCCAAGATTGGTCTGAAGGTTCCCTCTTTTTTGGGAACCACAAACAGATTTGAGTAAAATCCCTGTCCCTGTTCATCCTTTGGAACTGGATGGATCACTCCCATAACTAGGAGGTCTTGCACACAGTGTAAGAATGCCTCTTTCTTTATCTGGTTGACAGATAATCGTGAAAGGTGAAATCTCCCTTGTGGAGGAGAAGCCTTGAAGTCCAGAAGATACCCCTGAGATATAATCTCCAACGCCCAGGGATCCTGAACATCTCTTGCCCACGCCTGGGCGAAGAGAGAAAGTCTGCCCCCTACTAGATCCGTTACCGGATAGGGGGCCATTCCTTCATGCTGTCTTAGAGGCAGCAGCAGGCTTTTTGGCCTGCTTGCCTTTGTTCCAGGACTGGTTAGGTTTCCAGGCCGTCTTGGACTGAGCAAAAGTTCCCTCTTGTTTTGTAGCAGAGGAAGTTGATGCTGCATTTGCCTTGAAGTTTCGAAAGGCACTAAAATTAGACTGTTTGGCCCTTGATTTGGACCTGTCCTGAGGAAGGGCATGACCCTTACCTCTAGTAATGTCAGCAATAATTTCCTTCAAACCAGGCCCGAATAGGGTCTGCCCCTTGAAGGGAATGTTAAGTAGTTTAGACTTTGAGGTCACGTCAGCTGACCAAGATTTAAGCCATAGCGCCCTGCGCGCCTGGATGGCAAATCCAGAATTCTTAGCCGTTAGTTTAGTCAAATGAACAATGGCATCAGAAACAAAAGAATTAGCTAGCTTAAGTGCTCTAAGCTTGTTAAGTATGTCCTCCAATGGAGTCATTGTCTGTAAAGCCTCTTCCAGAGACTCAAACCAGAACGCCGCAGCAGCAGTGACAGGAGCAATGCATGCAAGGGGCTGCAGGATAAAACCTTGTTGAATAAACATAACCCTCTAATTTTTTATCCATAGGATCTGAAAAAGCACAACTGTCCTCGATCGGGATAGTAGTACGCTTTGCTAACGTAGAAACTGCTCCCTCCACCTTAGGGACCGTCTGCCATAAGTCCCGTGTGGTGGCGTCTATGGGAAACATTTTTCTAAAAATAGGAGGGGGGGGAAAACGGCACACCGGGTCTATCCCACTCTTTATTAATAATTTCTGTAAACCTTTTAGGTATTGGATAAACCTACGTACACACCGGCACTGCAAAGTATTTATCCAGTCTACACAATTTCTCTGGCACTACAATTGTGTCACAGTCATTCAGAGCAGCTAAAACCTCCCTAAGCAAAACACGGAGGTTCTCAAGCTTAAATTTAAAAGTAGAAATATCAGAATCAGGTTTCCCTGAGTCAGAGATATCCCCCACAGACTGAAGCTCTCCTTCTTCAGCTTCTGCATATTGTGAGGCAGTATCAGACATGGCTCTTAAAGCGTCTGCATGCTCTGTATTACACCTAACACCAGAGCTATTACGCTTTCCTCTAAATTCAGGCAGTCTGGCTAATACCGCTGACAGTGTATTATCCATGACTGCCGCCATGTCTTGTAAAGTAATCGCTATTGGCGCCCTAGATGTACTTGGCGCCATTTGAGCGTGAGTCCCTTGAGCGGGAGTCAAAGGGTCTGACACGTGGGGAGAGTTAGTCGGCATAACTTCCCCCTCGCCAGAATCCTCTGGTGATAAATTTTTTAAAGACAAAAGCTGATCTTTATTGTTTAAAGTGAAATCAATACATTTAGTACACATTCTCATATGGGGTTCCACCATGGCTTTTAAACATAATGAACAAGGAGTTTCCTCTATGTCAGACATGTTTGTACAGACTAGCAATGAGACTAGCAAGCTTGGAAAACACTTTAAATCAAGTTAACAAGCAAATATAAAAAACGGTACTGTGCCTTTAAGAGAAACAAATTTTGTCAAAATTTGAAAAACAGTGAAAAAAGGCAGTAAATCAAACGAAATTTTTACAGTGTATGTAATAGGTTAGCAGAGCATTGCACCCCCTTGCAAATGGATGATTAACCCCTTAATGCAAAAAACGGATAAAAAACACAAAATAAATGTTTTTTAAACAGTCACAACAATTGCCACAGCTCAACTGTGGCCCTACCTTCCTCAATAAACGACTTTTGAAGCCTTTAGAGCCCTTCAGAGATGTCCTATAGCATGCAGGGGACTGCTGAGGGAAGCTGAATGTCTCTGTCTGTAATTTTAACTGCGCAAAAAAAGCGCTAAAATAGGCCCCTCCCACTCATACTACAACAGTGGAAAGCCTCAGGAAACTGTTTCTAGGCAAAAATCAAGCCAGCCATGTGGAAAAAACTAGGCCACAATAAGTTTTATCACCAAAGCATATATAAAAATGATTAAACATGCCAGCAAACATTTTATATTGCCATATTAACAGAGTATATATCTCTGGTAGTAAGCCTGATACAAGTCGCTATTAAATCACTGTTTTTAGGCTTAACTTACATTAATCAGGTACCAGCAGCATTTTCTAGCCCCTAGAAAAACTTAAAACTGCACATACCTCAATAGCAGGATAACCTGCACGCCATTCTCCCTCTGAAGTTACCTCACTCCTCAGACAAATGTGAGAACAGCAGTGGATCTTAGTTACAAGCTGCTAAGATCATAGAAAACGCAGGCAGATTCTTCTTCTAAATACTGCCTGAGATAAAATAGTACAACTCCGGTACTATTTGAAAATAACAAACTTTTGATTGAAGAAAAAACTAACTATATTTTATCACTCTCCTCTTACTACCTCCATCTTTGTTGAGAGTTGCAAGAGAATGACTGGGTATGGCAGTTAGGGGAGGAGCTATATAACAGCTCTGCTGTGGGTTTCCTCTTGCAACTTCCTGTTGGGAAGGAGAATATCCCACAAGTAATGGATGATCCATGGACTGGATACACCTTACAAGAGAAAACATCTTTTTCACTGAAAAACTAAATCCACAACCCGAAAAGAACCCAAAAAGGTCAAAACAATGCAATAAAAAATAACCAACAGGCAAAAAAAAACCCCCAAAAAAACAATCAACCTGTAACAACTGCCTGAAGGACTTTCATTCCAAACGCCGCCTCAGAAGAAGCAAAGACATAAAAATGATAGAAATTAGAAAAAGTATTGCAAAGAAGACCAAGTAGCTGCCTTGCAAATTTGGTCAACTGAAGACTCATTCTTAAAAGCCCAAGAAGTGGCAACCGATCTAGTAGAATGAGCTGTAATAGTTAAGGTGGAAGCTGACCTGCCTTGAAAAAAGTCTTATGGATCAGAAGTTTAAACCAAGAAGCTAAAGAAATGACAGAAGCTTTCTGCCCTTCCCTGGAAACAGAAAAAGTGAAAACTTTAGTAGTGTTAACATAGTAATTCATAGCACATGAAAGAACAGATAACTCAGAAACTCTTCTAGCAGAAGAAATAGTCAAAAGAAAAACCTTACAAAAAAGAAGCTTAAAGGGACATAAAACAAGTTGGGATAGAGGCAAAATATAATAACATGTACTTTAATTACTTTGGTAGTAAGGAGATAGGACTAAAAAGCCCTATAGAGGTGCGCTAAAATTAAAGTTATTAAATAAAGAGCAACGGATGAATTCGAATCAGGTCGATGGCAGCACTCCCAGAGAGTAGAGAAGTCACAATAACACCCTGTAAAGACAGAAGAGGAGGCGCCAACATGGGACAATATCGTCTGTACAAAAGTTAAGATAGCCAAAAGACAAAGAGCAACTCACATAGATGAACGCACAAACGGTGCCAAACACAGCAGGCCGGGACCTCAAAGTTGCCCGACAGACTCACTTTCAGACTGCTCGGGCCGATCACGTGATGGTGCTAGACGATTCCGAGAAGTTCCTCGGCTCAAACACACAAGCGCCTTCAGGAGTTGCGCCAATCAGCTTGAATAATGGCAGGGTGTGGATACAACCAGGATTCACCGGATGTATGTCAGTGAAACACTGCGGTACCCTCAAAAATCCGTATAATAACTTCCACAAGAGCAAGAGTGGATATAAAATATATAAAAGTCTTTATGCAAAACAGAATATACAGTAACGCGTTTCTCGGCTGGTTCCTGCCGTTTCATTAGGCTGTAACTACCACAATTAACCTTGCTCCTCATATAGGACCCTATAACCAATCAAATACATATATTCTATACACACCCACAACGGATATTAACAATTTAAAGGATACAAACTGACACAAAACATGATAGCATCAGAATGTAAAATAGTACAAATTGGCTAATAACATTGATACAGGTGAAACTCGAAAAATTAGAATATCGTGCAAAAGTTCATTTATTTCACTAACTACTCCTAAAGCCCGTTCACACGGGCCATTTTTTGCAGGGTACAGCGGTCCCACCCCTTGGGCTCTCTCCCTCCCCCTCTCTTTTGCTCTCTCTCTCTCCCCCCTCTCTTTTGCGCTTTTTCTCCCCCTCTCTTTTGCGCTCTCTCCCCCTCTCTTTTGAGCTCTCTCTCCCCCCTCTCTTTTGCGCGCTCTCTCTCCCACCTCTCTTTTGCGCTCTCTCTTCCCCCTCTCTTTTGCGCTCTCTCCCCCTCTCTTTTGCGCTCTCTCTCCCCCTCTCTTTTGCTCTCTCTCTCTCTCCCTCCCCTCTCTCTCTCCCTCCCCTCTCTCTCTCTCCCTCCCCTCTCTCTCTCTCCCTCCCCTCTCTCTCTCTCCCCCTCCCCTCTCTCCCTCCCCTCTCTCTCTCTCCCTCCCCTCTCTCTCTCTCTCCCCCTCCCCTCTCTCCCTCCCCCCTCCCCTCTCTCTCTCCCCCCTCCCCTCTCTCTCTCTCCCCCTCCCCTCTCTCTCTCTCCCCCTCCCCTCTCTCTCTCTCCCCCTCCCCTCTCTCCCTCCCCCTCCCCTCTCTCTCTCTCCCCCTCCCCTGATCTCTCTCTCACCTTTCTTATCTTTTCCCTACCCCCTCTCTCCCCTCTTTTGAGCTCTCAGACTGCACAGCCTTTCACGGACCGCCTGGCCCCGCCCCTTCATGCTTGGCCACGCCCCCTTCATGGGCCTCACGCTCGGCCACGCCCACTTCTGCTTGCACTGCAGAGACTTGGGGACTGCAAGGCCAGGTGTGTTTGCGCATGACAGCTTCGGACAAACACACTTGGCCTTTTATAGTATAGGATGCAACTTAAAAGGTGAAACTAATATATGAGATAGACTCATTACGTGCAAAGCAAGATAGTTCAAGCCTTGACTTGTCATAATTGTGATGATTATGGCTTACAGCTCATGAAAAGCCCAAATCCACAATCTCAGAAAATTAGAATATTGTAAAAAGGTGCAATATTCTAGGCTCAAAGTGTCCCACTCTAATCAGCTAATTAAACCATAACACCTGCAAAGGGTTCCTGAGCCTTTAAATTGTCTCTCAGTCTGGTTCAGTAGGAATCACAATCATGGGAAATACTGCTGACCTGACAGTTGTGCAGAAAACCATCATTGACACCCTCCATAATGAGGGAAAGCCTCAAAAGGTATTGCAAAAGAAGTTGGATGTTCCCAAAGTGCTGTATCAAAGCACATTAATAGAAAGTTATGTGGAAGGGAAAAGTGTGAAAGAAAAAGGTGCACAAGCAGCAGGGATGACCGCAGCCTGGAGAGGATTGTTATGAAAAGGCCATTCAAAAGTGTTGGGGACTTTCACAAGGAGTGGACTTAGGCTGGAGTCAGTGCATCAAGAGCCACCACACACAGACGGATCCTGGACATGGGCTTCAAATGTCGTATTCCTTTTGTCAAGCCACTCCTGAACAATAAACGTCAGAAGCGTCTTACCTAGGCTAAAGAAAAACAGACCTGGTCGGTTGCTCAGTAGTCCAAAGTCCTCTTTTCTGATGAGAGCAAATTTTGCATCTCATTTAGAAACCAAGGACCCAGAGTATAGAGGAATAATGGAGAGGCACACACTGCAAGATGCTTGAAGTCCAGTGTGAAGTTTCCACAGTCTGTGTTGAATTGGGGAGCCATGTCATCTGCTGGTGTTGGTCAACTGTGCTTCATTAAGTCCAGGGTCAACACAGCCATCTACCAGGAGATTTTGGAGCACTTCATGCTTCCTTCCGCAGACAAGCTCTATGGGGATGCTGACTTCATTTTCCAGCAGGACTTGGCACCTGCCCACACTGCCAAAAGCACCAAAACCTGGTTCAATGACCGTGGGATTACTGTGCTTGATTGGCCAGCAAACTCGCCTGACCTGAACCCCATAGAGAATCTATGGGGCATCGCCAAGAGAAAGATGAGAGAGATGAGAGACATGAGACCAAACAATGCAGAAGCATCCTGGTCCCGCTATTGAAGCATCCTGGTCTTCCATAACACATCAGCAGTGCCACAGGCTGATAGCTTCCATGCCACGCCGCATTGAGGCAGTAATTGCTGAAAAAGGGGTCCAAACTAAGTAATGAGAACATACAGTATGCATGCTTATACTTTTCAGAGGTCCGATATTGTTCTATGTACAATCCTTGTTTTATTGATTGCATGTAATATTCTAATTTTCTGAGATTGTGGATTTGGGGTTTTCATGAGCTGTAAGCCATAATCATCACAATTATGACAAATCACGGCTTGAACTATCTTGCTTTGCATGTAATGAGTCTATCTCATATATTAGTTTCACCTTTTACGTTGCATTAGTGAAATAAATGAACTTTTGCACGATATTCTAATTTTTCAAGTTTCACCTGTATATAGTTATATACTTTGATAATTAGTTTTATGCAAAAAATAGGCATGATACGTATAACACATTTGGCAGAGAAAAGATCATAATTCACAATAGATAACAGTGTTAAATGTAATTAATACTAGATAACATGGCAAAAGGAGAACGAGTAAAAGAGACTAATACTCATATAAAACAATATAATTAGCCACTGTGTATGAGCGTCGACGCACACGCCAAAACCACAATTCCTGAGGGTACAATATGATCGTTGCTTAACGGATATAGCAACCCCATAATATTGTGATACAGAAATGTTAATGTAAATAGTAAGGATATGTGTCAGTACTTCAAACAGGCAACAGCAACCCGTAAAGTACACCACATAATACCAATGGGTATCCCAGTATGCTCAAAAAGTGCAGACTGGTATTAATATGTGTAATTATATCATACCTCCTATCAATAATCCATATGACCCCATGTAATATAATATCACTATAGACTAAAATGGTTGATCCCATAAGCTTCATATATTGTGGAGTACCCATGTATAGCAATATAATAATACCTTGGAAAATGAGACGAGACCCCATCATACAATCTTGTATTATATAAACATGTGAAAATGTAAATACATAGAAAAAACTTTCATATTGAGACCAGAAGGGTGTAAACTTCTCAATTTGTGGATCCAGTAGGTTTCCCTTTGTCTGAGTCTAAAAAATCTATTGTACAGATGAGATTTCGGAATATGCTCAATTGGAGAGATGGAAAAACATTTTTTAGCCCCATTATGTTTTAGTGTATCGATAGGCTATGTAATTTAAAGTTTTTACTCATATTACGATAATGTTCAGACCACCTTATACTAAGATGCCTACAAGTACGACCTACATACTGGATCCCGCGAATGCAGGAAAGGAGGTACACAACATAGCTGGAAGCGCAAGATACCCGACCCACTATGGGGTAAATTCGTTTAGTTACATTTGATTGAATAGTACACTGATTGTGAGTAATATATATATATACACATTTTGCATCTTTTGACGCCACATCTAAAAGACCCCTGATTTCTAGTACATTTCCTTATAGTTAGAGTTTTATTCTTCCTATGTTTCACTATTTTGCTGGGTGCTAAAATAGTTTTTAGACTGGGGGCCTTTTTAAACACTACTGTAGGTTTTGATTCTATCAGGTCACCCAAAATGGGGTCCTTAATGAGGCTGTTCCAATGTTTATTTATGATTTGTTTTATCAATTTATGATTGCAGTTATATTGTGTGATGCACATTGTGCGGTTTGAAACATTTTCTTTCTGCACAATATTCTTTTTATTCAAAAAGTATTCATCTCTATTTTCCAACTTGGCTCTTTTATATCCATTTTCAATAATGTGGGATGGATATCTCTTTTCTGTAAACCTTTCCTTTAGGATCAGGCTTTGTGTCTCATAATCTGAAAGTGTACTACAGTTATGGCGTATTTGTTAAAATTGCTCATAGGGGACATTTTGTTTCCAAGGGTAGTAATGATTACTGGTAAAATCCAGATAACTATTACAATCCACTGTTTTGAAGTTGTGCTAGTCACCCTCCCATCAGTAAACTGGAGGTTGAGATCCAAAAAGACCGTGCTCACATTATTAATGGAGCTAGTAAAAAGGAGACTCCTATCGTTATTATTAAGGTGTTCCACAAAGGAGTTGGCCGATGATAAATCGTCTGTCCATATGAAGATCAGGTCGTCTATATACCTACCATAGTATACCAGGCCCGCCCCGTGTCTAGAATTATAGATGTAATGTTGTTCAAACGACCCCATATAGAGGTTTGCATAACTCGGGGCGAACCTGGTACCCATGGCGGTTCCCCTCGTCTGAAGATAAAATTCGTCCTGAAACACAAACATTTTCAACTCAATAATAAATTCCCTTTGTATCTCAGGTCGATAGATATCTTGCTCAAGGTATCTAGATACTGCTGAAATTCCCAGATTATGGGGAATATTTAAATACAATGCCTGGACATCACGCGTGATTCACATTAGATCCTGTGTGATCACTAATGGTTCAAGTTTCCTTAACAGATCTCACGAATCATGAATATAGGATTCTAGACCTAACACATATTTTTGTAAAAAATAGACGACATAGTAAGAAACATTATCTGTTAAGCTTCTTTTGCTGGCTATTATCGGACGACCAGGGGGGCAAGTTGATTTTTTATGCATCTTGAGAAGATGATAGTAAAACGCATGGTTCGGTTCACTAGGAACTAGATAATCTTTCTCTTTCTTAGAGACTATGCCCTCATTAAATTCATGATTAACAAGATCCTTTAGTATCACCAAAAATTAAAAGTGGGGTCATAGGTCAAACGAGTGTAATAAGATGTATCATGGAGTATCTTTCTAGCCTCTAAGAAGTAATCATCTAAATTTTGCAGAACTATACCCCCACCTTTGTCTGCCTGTCTAATCACCAATGTTTTATCATTTTTAAGGCTTTCTAGAGCTCTTTTTTTCATTGGCAAACAGATTATGTTTGCCTACAATGTTTTTGGGAATCTTATCCAAATCATCACTCACTAGTTGTTTAAAAAATTCAATATCTGCATTATTAGTAAGTTTAGGAACAAAGTTTGATTTATTTTTAAAATTAGTATGTATAAACCCATTACACAATTGGTCAACTAAAGAGTCTGGTTCATATGTAGGGACCTGTTGTTGACTTAACCTGGCATCCATTGTTTCTGTTAATATCGGTAATTTAGTATCATCATTAAGTAGTTTTTCCTTAAGATATTTTTGCATAGATAAATTTTGGGTAAATCGATTTAGATCCACAAAAAGTGAAAAAATATTATGTTTATTTGTAGGGCTGAAAGAAAGTCCTTTCCCTAAGACCCTAATCTCATCATCTGTTAGAGTATGAGATGAGAGGTTAAAAATGCCTTTACTTAGTCCCTGTAGTCTTGCCTTTTTGAGGGCTGTACTACGTCCTCTGCACCCTCATTTCCGTGGAGCCTTTTGCCTTTGTGGGATGGTGTTAGGGAGACTACAGGTTCCAACTAACTGGCTATTGTGTTTTGTTTCCAAGACTGCTGTAGCAGTAGTGAAAATATTGGATTTCTGTAGGAGCAGATATATCTAAACACAATAATAATATAGTGGGTATCTTAGCATAAAACCATATACAATGTGATAACCATATCAATATAGTGCAAAAACAATAAAAAGGAAATTTATGCTTACCTGATAAATTGATTTCTACTACGATACGACGAGTCCACGGATTCATCCTTACTTGTGGGATATTATCCTCCTGCTAACCGGAAGTGGCAAAGAGCACCACAGCAGAGCTGTATATATAGCTCCTCCCTTCTCTCCACCCCCAGTCATTCGACCGAAGGTATAGGAAGAGAAAAGAAAAGCTAAAAGGTGCAGAGGTGACTGAAGTTTTGAAAACAAAAATACAATCTGTCTAAAATGACAGGGAAGGCCGTGGACTTGTCGTATCGTAGAAGAAATCAATTTATCAGGTAAGCATAAATTTCCTTTTCTTCTACTAGATACGACAAGTCCACTGATTCATCCTTACTTGTGGGATACAATACCAAAGCAACAGGACATGGATGAACGGGAGGGACAAGACAGATACCTAAACAGAAGGCACCACTGCTTGAAGAACTTTTCTCCCAAAAATAGCCTCCGAAGAAGCAAAAGTATCAAATTTGGAAAATGTATGAAGGGAGGACCACGTCACAGCCTTACAAATCTGTTCAACAGAAGCATTGTTTTTAAAAGCCCATGTGGAAGCCACCGCTCTAGTAAAATGAGCTGTAATTCTTTCAGGAGGCTGCTGTCCAGCAGTCTCGTATGCCAAACGGATGATGCTTTTCAGCCAAAAAGAAAGAGAGGTAGCCGTAGCTTTTTGACCCCTACGCTTTCCAGAATAAACAACGAATAGAGAAGATGTTTGACGGAAATCCTTGGTCGCTTGTAAGTAAAACTTAAAGGCCCCAACCACGTCCAAATTATGTAACAGACGTTCCTTTTTAGACAAAGGATTAGGACACAAGGAAGGAACAACAATTTCCTGATTAATATTCTTATTTGAAACAACCTTAGGAAGGAATCCAGGTTTAGTATGCAAAACCACCTTATCAGAATGGAATATAAGATAAGGCGAATCACATTGTAACGCAAAAAGCTCAGAAACTCTTCTAGCAGAAGAGATAGCAACTAAGAACAAAACTTTCCAGGATAACAGTTTAATATCCATGGAATGCATAGGTTCAAACGGAACCCCTTGCAGAACATTGAGAACTAAATTCAAACTCCATGGCGGAGCAACAGGTTTAAACACAGGCTTGATTCTGACTAAAGCCTGACAAAAAGACTGAACGTCTGGGACATCCACCAGACGCTTGTGTAGTAAAATTGACAAAGCAGAAATTTGTCCCTTTAAGGAACTAGCTGATAATCCCTTCTCCAATTCTTCTTGGAGAAAGGACAAAATCCTAGGAATCCTAACCCTACTCCATGAGTAGCACTTGGAATCGCAACAATAAAGATATTTACACCATATCTTATGGTAAATTTTCCTACTGACAGGCTTTCGCGTCTGAATCAAGGTATCAATGACCGACTCAGAGAATCCCCGCTTAGATAAAATCAAGCGTTCAATCTCCAGGCAGTCAGCTGCAGAGAATTTAGATTTGGATGTTGGAACGGACCTTGGATGAGAAGGTCCTGTCTCAATGGCAGTTTCCACGGTGGCAGAGATGACATGTCCACTAGATCTGCATACCAAGTCCTCCGTGGCCACGCAGGCGCTATCAGAATTACTGACGCCCTCTCCTGTTTGATTCGTGCAATCAGACGAGGTAGGAGAGGAAATGGAGGAAACACATAAGCCAGGTTGAACGACCAAGGTACTGCTAGAGTATTTATCAGTACGGCTTGGGGATCCCTTGATCTGGACCCGTAACAAGGAAGATTGACATTCTGACGAGAGGCCATCAGATCCAATTCCGGTGTGCCCCATTGACGGATCAATGCCGCAAACACCACCGGATGGAGTTCCCACTCCCCCGGATGAAAAGTCTGACGACTTACAAAATCCGCTTCCCAGTTCTCTATTCCTGGGATATATATTGCTGATAGATGGCAAGAGTGAGCCTCCGCCCATCGGATTATCTTTGAAACCTCTATCATCGCTAGAGAACTCCTTGTTCCCCCTTTATGATTGATGTATGCTACTGTTGTGATATTGTCCAACTGGAATCTTATGAATTTGGCCAGAGCCAACTGAGGCCATGCCTGAAGCGTGTTGAATATTGCTCTCAGTTCCAGAATATTGATTGGTAGAAGAAAATAAAAACTATCATTTTAACACCTCTTTCACTTTACCTCTTCCTATTACTAGTATAGGCAAAAAGAATGACTGGGGGTGGAGAAAAGGGAGGAGCTATATATACAGCTCTGCTGTGGTGCTCTTTGCCACTTCCTGTTAGCAGGAGGATAATATCCCACAAGTAAGGATGAATCCATGGACTCGTCGGATCTAGTAGAAGAAATAAAACATAATAATATACAAAAATAACAGTCAAACAATAACTGGTAAATTCCTAGAATATTTGTATTTGATTGGTTAGAGGAGCTTGGTTAATTGTGGTAGTTACAGCCTGATGAAACAGCAGGAACCAGCCGAGAAACGCGTTGCTGTATATTCTGTTTTGTATAAAGACTTTTATATATTTTATATCCACCCTTGCTCTTGTGGAAGTTATTATACGGATTTTTGAGGGTACTGCAGTGTTTCACTAACACACACCCGGTGAATCCTGGTTGTATCTACACCCTCCCATTATTCAAGCTGATTGGCGCAACTCCTGAAGGCGCTTGTGTGTTTGAGCCAAGGAATCTTCTAGCACCATCACGTGATCGGCCCGAGCTGTCTGGAAGTGAGTCTGTCGGGCGACTTTGAGGTCCCGGCCTGCTGTGTTTGGCACCTTTTGTGCCTTCATCTATGTGAGTTACTTTTTGTCTTTTGGCTATCTTAACTTTTGTACAGACAATATTGTCCCATGTTAGCACCTCCTCTTCTGTCTTTACAGGGTGTTATTGTGACTTTAATTTCTTTACCTGCAAATTTATACTGCAGTGCCTCACCATTAACTCTTTCTTTTTAGTTTCTGAATTGTAAAGCTCTAACTCCCGCCACACATTTCCTTCTATGGCTGTATCTATATCTATTGTATTTTTGGTAGAATGCAATAGTGCATAGAGATTATATGCTGGAGCATGCCTAGAAGCTGTGAACTCAGTTGAAACACAATGCCTGTGTCTAAACACTGATAAGAGGGATGGAGTTGGCTGCTCCAGGCAGCTAAGCTATGCAATTCATTTTGCTTATTTTTTTAAAATTATTTTAAAATACTTTTTTTAAAAAAAATTATGCAAACTATTTTTAATTAATTAGCCATTTTAGGATATGCACAGATCTCGACCTGTTTTATGTCCCCTTAATATCTTATGCATAGGCTCAAGACCAATATAACACTCCAAGGAGGAGAAATTGGTTAAACAACATGCTTAATTCTAGACAAAGCCTGAATAAAACTATAAATACCTGGAAGATAAGCAAGAATAGAACCGAAAGAGCTAAAATCTGACCCTTCAAAGAACTGGAAAATAAACCCTTAATCAAACTATCTTCCAAAAAACTGCAAAATCCTAGGAATTCCAAAAGAATGCCAGGAAAAAACTATGACCCGTACATCAAGAAATAAATGTCCTCCAAAACTAATAATAAATCTTCCTGGACACAAGTATACAAACCTGTATAAGAATATCAATAACAGAATCAAAGAACCCCCTCTGCTTAAGGACTATTCATTCAGTCCCCATGCAATCAAACTTAGAGATTTGAGACCTGGATGGAAACATGGACCTTGAAACAGAAGATCTGGACATAAAGGAAGTGACCAAAGAGGGCAACTGGACACTTGAACTAGAACTGCATAAAAACTCTGTAAGACCAAGTCGGAGCAATTAGAATAACCAACACTCCCTCTTGTCTGCTTTTGCAATCACCCTAGGAAGAAGAAACAAAGGTGAAAAAAATGTAAGCTAGTCGAAATTATCACAAAACTACAAGAGCTCCCGCAAACACAGCTTGAGGATCCCTGGCCCTTCCACAGTACCCTAGGAAGTTTGTGATTCAACTGAGAGGCCATCAGATCTATCTCTGGGAGACCCCAAGATCCACTAACTTATTGAAAACATCCAGATTAGACCATTTTCCTGGATGCAAAGACTAATGACTGAGAAAATCTGCTTCAGCAGAAATTTGATAACAATTGGTTCCTGCCCAGGAAAGAATTCACAATACTCCCCATCATGGCTAGGGAACCTACCCTTTGATGATGACATATGCTACTGCTGTAACATTGTCTGTCTAAAATTAGAGAGAAGACTGCATTTCCAACAAAGGCCAACTCTGAAGGGCTCTGAAAATTGCATGGAGTTCTAAAACATTTATAGGTAACCTTGCCTCCCGAGGAGACCAAGCCCCTTTGCACTCTTTGAGAGCCACAGACAGCCCCCCATCCTGAAAAACTTGCATCTGTAGAGAAGAGATTACAGATCAAGTAGGAAGAACAAAAGAAGCCCCCTGCGTAAAAAGCTGATGATTTAGCCACCAAGACATAGATTGGCTTGTTCTGAAATCTAGATGAATCCCTTGAGATAGCAGAGAATGATCCCTGCACCATAGCCAAAGCATACAAAGCTGAAGAGGAAACAAGCACACAGAATAGTATCCAAAGATGCAATCATGAGACCTAACACCTCCATGCAAAAAGCAACTGAGGGAAAAGAAAAAGACTGAAGGTTTAGACAGATGGACACAAACTTCATCCCTCATATCTGTCAAGGAAAGACTCATGGAAACTGAATCTATCTAAGCCCCCAGAAAAACTAACCTTAGTCTGAGGAACCACCAAACACTTTGGAAAATTGAGTTTCCAACCATGTTGTTGATTCTGCTAAATGAAAGCTAGAGCTTGAACCAAGATATCATCTAGGTAAGGAAACACTGCAATACCCTGAGTTCTCATCACAAACAAAAGGGTACCCAGGACATGGAAAATAATCTGCAAGCTGTTGCCAGACCAAACGGTAGAGCAACAAACTGAAAATGCTATTACAGAAAGGCAAACAATAGAAACTGATGATGTGAATAGGAACATGAAGGTAAGCATCCTTAAATCTATTGTGGACATAAACTGACCTTGCTGAACAAAAGTCAGAATAGTCTTCATTTATAAAGTACTGGAATCTGTTAAAAAATGACAAAGAGAGAGGGCGCCTAGTGGAAGAGCAAGTAGATGGTAAAATACTCACAAAATGAGCAGTACCCATGTACTAATTGATGCAGGCTGGGGAATTACAGTGACCCAGCTACACTGATCCTGCAACAGGATGATGGGTCCAGGTGATCCGGTGGATAACAAAAGCACAGGCTTCCAAACCGTATATTAAAAGGTAATTTATTAAGAAGTGAGGATGTACACAGTACAACCCAACTTAGATTAATAACAAATGTTTAAAAACAGTTGCAACGCGTTTCTCAGCCAGGCTGGCTGTTTCATCAGGCATTTATAAAGTAGGAACTCTGAGAAATTAGTTTACAGTCTTTAGATCCAGAATTGGTCTAAAGTTCCCTCCTTGTTTGGAACAATGAAGAGGTTAGAATAAAACCCACCTGAGCAGAGGTTTTAAATATCAGGGCCTTAGTCTGCCCCCTACATTAAAGGAGTCCTGATCAGGAGCCGAACCTTCATGAGGTCTTGGGATCAGAGGAAGATTTCTTGGGTTGCTTGGATATGGACCAGATTGGATAAGGTCTCTAGGTAGTCTTGGATGATTCATTCTTTTGTGCATGAGAAGAAAAGTAACTAGCGCCCAGGACTGATATCTGCTCACTATAAAGAAGACCCCCTAATAGGTCTAAAAATGAAACAATGAAACGGGATATATAGGAGCGCCAATGGCTTAGATATACCACAGGAAATAGAAATAATCTCCAATAATCTCTCTTAAAATTAGATTGTTCAAATGTCAAACAAATATATTTATTATATTAAAACAATATGATTCTGATCTCCAGAATTCATAAAAAATGTAAATAAAAACAAAAACACAAAACACATATAAAAATATAAAAAATAAAATACAGCGAATAACAAATTAAAATACAGCAGATGACAAATTGAATCTAATCCAGTTATTTTAACTGGGTGACCAATATCTAATGGTCCGGTTTTCCGTGAGTGAGTCCTCTTAAAGACCCTCTAGTAGATACATAAATGTGTATAGAAAAACAAATCTGTACTTAATTGAATTTATCAAATAAGTGTACAAATTAACCTGGTGTCCAATAAATGATATAATAATAACTCAAATAGTGTTATCAAAGTGATAAGACCACTATTATAGTGATACGAGACCCACTTAAAGGTTAACAGTACATACAGGTAGTGCAAAATGTGATGATTAATATAAATCGTATAATAAACGCAGTGAAAAAATAAGATAAAATGTATTGGAATCCTTAGGCTAACAGATAAACCATATTATGGATTACAGTGTATAACACAAAATACAAATCTGAAGTGATCAAGTGGGTGTGGTCATAAAAATAAAAAAAATAAAAAATGTGAAAAATGCAAAAAATACAAAATTATACGAAATTTTACGTGGGATCCTACTAGTGGGATTCTAAACTAAACTGGTACCAGCTATTATCTCAATTAGCCTGATTGAATCTGGATGATGGACTCAGTGGTCCGGTAACGCGTCTAACCTTAATATCTTAAAAACAATACCAATGAAACAAATAGCACAAGCTATATAATTAATATAAACAACATAAAAAACAGAGATCTTTGATTCCTGTTCTGGTGAAAGGAAAGAAAACGGCCACTAGATTGACCCTGAGGTCTAGATTTCTTGTCCTGAGGCAAAAAAGCACCCTTAGTTTAAAGAACAGACGCAAGGCAAGAGCTGCAAAGCTGTGCAGGAGGACATTCATAACATACAAAGATTGTATGGGATAACAATATCTGAAGGGTTAAACTCAGATAAGATATTAGTAATGGCTTCCGGCTCAGGTTGATCCATTACTAACAGCAAGATATAGCACTGAACCCTGTCTCTAATACAGCTAAGCAGGGAAAGGTAGCATCCAAGTTACTAGCAATAATAGTACAATGTCCCCTAAGGGATATACTATAGCTTACAGTGCCAGAAAAAATTGTGCCAGATATATAATATGTACAATAATATATACTGTAACACCCCCTCTGTGCTCCGGTATAGGGTCTTACCCCTCTCCTAAGGTCTCTAAAATGGTCTGGTAAATAACAGCAGCAGAAGTACTGCACATTCCAATTCCGGCTGTGCAGAGTAAGAAGAAGTGGTGGGAAGCGCTCTTAGATGCTCTCCTGTGTCATGAAACCAGTTATTTCCTTCCTTGCCACAGGAGAACAAGCAAGCTATGTCCCTGCTCCCTACAGTAAAAAAACGTTGGGGGAGGGAGAGGGGATCCAAGTGAATGAGGTTTTTGGCCCGTGTACACGGGCTTTAGGACTAGTTTATTTAATAAATGATAACACTGATTATAGTCCTAACAGACTTGCCCCTCCAATAACATCAACTGCTGATCCAGTGCAGTCTACAGGAAACTGCAACTTTACCAAGAACAGTTTCTGATACATCAGTTATTCTATAAAAAAGATGGCCTTGTTTAACAGTCCTTCAGTCTTCTTCATATGATAAGCCTTTATAGTTACAGAATTTTCAACAGGAAGTGTTGACATTTTTCAAATATGCCTTCCTCAAACAATCTAGTCTTCAGCACAGAACAATTATGGGCTAAATTACAAGTGTCGTGCTAACACTTTTGTGTGAGCGGAAAAAGGATTTATCGTGGCTGTTTGCGCGCGTCAGATTTTTTGCTCATACAGTTATAAGTAAACGCCATCACTTAAGCGCAATTAAAGTTAACGCACGTCAAGTTAGCATGAACTCAGAGCTATGGTTAACTATTTCGCAAATCAATAAAAGTGTCACAAAACACATCAAAACTACATTACAGTACATTACACTTACACTCATAACACCATCTAATAAAAATTATAAAAAAAAAAAGTTGCACAAAAAAGTTATAAGGGCTGAAAGATATGAGATCTCAGGTGTTAAAAAAAAAAGGAAGGCAAAAGGCTTTAACATAGAGATACTTTCATACATATGTCTAAAGATATATATGTATGTAAATATATATGTCTTTATATGTGTACATATGTATTTATAATTATGTGTATATATGTATTTACAGACATATATACACATATATAAGTGCATTGAAGCCCTTTGCAGTTAAGTAGATTAAAACATGTAAAATCATATTTATGCAATATTCATATTTAATAAAGGTTTTAACTATGTATTTACTGTAAATATTTCACATTCCAATGTTCTGCACGTAGCAGAAAATGTTCTATGTATTTATAAATATCTCAATACCTATATAATCATGTATGTATGTATGTATGTATATATATATATATATATATATATATACGTACATACACACACAGTATCTCACAAAAGTGAGTACACCCCTCACACTTCAAAGTGTCAATATTGTGTGTGGCCCACATTCCGTTTGAGGATACCCCACAGATTTTCAATAGGGTTTAGGTCTGGAGACATGCTTGGCCAGTCCATCACCTTTACCCTCATCTTCTTTACCAAGGCAGTGGTCGTCTTGGAGGTTTGTTTGGGGTTGTTATCATGTTGGAATACTGCCCTGCGGCCCAGTCTCCAAAGGGAGGGGATCATGCTCTGCTTCAGTATGTCACAGTACATGTTGGCATTCATGCAGTGATGTGCAGTCACTAGAGGCAGGTGAAACAGGGCTTCACCTCTCATATGGGCAAAAAACATAATTTATGCTTACCTGATAAATTTATTTCTCTTGTAGTGTATCCAGTCCACGGATCATCCATTACTTGTGGGATATTCTCCTTCCCAACAGGAAGTTGCAAGAGGATCACCCACAGCAGAGCTGCTATATAGCTCCTCCCCTCACTGCCATATCCAGTCATTCGACCGAAACAAGACGAGAAAGGAGAAACCATAGTGTGCAGTGGTGACTGTAGTTTAATTAAAATTTAGACCTGCCTTAAAAGGACAGGGCGGGCCGTGGACTGGATACACTACAAGAGAAATAAATTTAGCAGGTAAGCATAAATTATGTTTTCTCTTGTTAAGTGTATCCAGTCCACGGATCATCCATTACTTGTGGGATACCAATACCAAAGCTAAAGTACACGGATGATGGGAGGGACAAGGCAGGAACTTAAACGGAAGGAACCACTGCCTGTAGAACCTTTCTCCCAAAAACAGCCTCCGAAGAAGCAAAAGTGTCAAATTTGTAAAAATTTGAAAAGGTGTGAAGCGAAGACCAAGTCGCAGCCTTGCAAATCTGTTCAACAGAGGCCTCATTTTTAAAGGCCCAGGTGGAAGCCACAGCTCTAGTAGAATGAGCTGTAATCCTTTCAGGGGGCTGCTGTCCAGCAGTCTCATAGGCTAAGCGTATTATGCCCTGAAGCCAAAAGGAGAGAGAGGTTGCAGAAGCTTTTTGACCTCTCCTCTGTCCAGAGTAAACGACAAACAGGGCAGATGTTTGACGAAAATCTTTAGTAGCCTGTAAGTAAAACTTCAAGGCACGGACTACGTCCAGATTATGCAAAAGACGTTCCTTCTTTGAAGAAGGATTAGGACACAATGATGGAACAACAATCTCTTGATTGATATTCTTGTTAGAAACCACCTTAGGCAAAAACCCAGGTTTGGTACGCAGAACTACCTTGTCTGAATGAAAAATCAGATAAGCAGAATCACAATGTAAGGCAGATAACTCAGAGACACTTCGAGCCGAGGAAATAGCCATCAAAAACAGAACTTTCCAAGATAAAAGTTTAATATCAATGGAATGAAGGGGTTCAAACGGAACTCCCTGAAGAACTTTAAGAACCAAGTTTAAGCTCCACGGGGGAGCAACAGTTTTAAACACAGGCTTAATCCTAACCAAAGCCTGACAAAATGCCTGGACGTCTGGAACTTCTGCCAGACGCTTGTGCAAAAGAATAGACAGAGCAGAGATCTGTCCTTTTAAAGAACTAGCTGATAAGCCTTTGTCCAAACCCTCTTGGAGAAAGGACAATATCCTAGGAATCCTAACCTTACTCCATGAGTAACTCTTGGATTCACACGAATAAAGATATTTACGCCATATCTTATGGTAGATTTTCCTGGTGACAGGCTTCCGTGCCTGTATTAAGGTATCAATGACTGACTCGGAGAAGCCACGCCTTGATAGAATCAAGCGTTCAATCTCCATGCAGTCAGTCTCAGAGAAATTAGATTTGGATGATTGAAAGGACCTTGTATTAGAAGGTCCTGCCTCAGAGGCAGAGTCCATGGTGGAAGAGATGACATATCCACTAGGTCTGCATACCAGGTCCTGCGTGGCCACGCAGGCGCTATCAGAATCACTGATGCTCTCTCCTGTTTGATTTTGGCAATCAGTCGAGGGAGCAGAGGAAACGGTGGAAACACATAGGCCAGGTTGAAGAACCAAGGAGCGGCTAGAGCATCTATCAGCGATGCTCCCGTGTCCCTAGACGCCATGAGATCCAGTTCTGGTTTGCCCCAACGATGGACCAGTTGAGCAAACGCCTCCAGATGGAGTTCCCACTCCCCCGGATGAAAAGTCTGACGACTTAGAGAATCCGCCTCCCAGTTCTCTACGCCTGGGATGTGGATCACTGACAGGTGGCAAGAGTGAGACTCTGCCCAGCGAATTATCTTTGAGACTTCTAACATCGCTAGGGAACTCCTGGTTCCCCCTTGATGGTTGATGTAAGCCACAGTCGTGATGTTGTCCGACTGAAATCTGATGAACCTCAGTGTTGCTAACTGAGGCCAAGCTAGAAGAGAATTGAATATTGCTCTTAACTCCAGAATATTTATTGGGAGGAGTTTCTCCTCCTGAGTCCACGATCCCTGAGCCCTCAGGGAGTTCCAGACTGTGCCCCAACCTAGAAGGCTGGCATCTGTTGTTACAATCGTCCAATCTGGCCTGTGAAAGGTCATACCCTTGGACAGATGGACCCGAGAAAGCCACCAGAGAAGAGAATCTCTGGTCTCTTGATCCAGATTTAGTAGAGGGGACAAATCTGAGTAATCCCCATTCCACTGACTTAGCATGCATAATTGCAGCGGTCTGAGATGCAGGCGCGCAAATGGCACTATGTCCATTGCCGCTACCATTAAGCCGATTACTTCCATGTACTGAGCCACTGACGGGCATGGAATGGAATGAAGGACACGGCAAACATTTAGAAGTTTTGATAACCTGGACTACGTCAGGTAAATTTTTATCTCTGCAGAATCTATAAGAGTCCCTAGGAAGGAGACTCTTGTGAGTGGTGATAGAGAACTCTTTTCCACGTTCACTTTCCATCCATGCGACCTCAGAAATGCCAGAACTATCTCTGTATGATACTTGGCAATTTGAAAGCTTGGACGCCTGTATCAGGATGTCGTCTAGATACGGAGCCACCGCTATGCCTCGCGGTCTTAGAACCGCTAGAAGTGAGCCCAGAACCTTTGTAAAAATTCTCGGGGCAGTGGCCAACCCGAAGGGAAGAGCTACAAATTGGTAATGCCTGTCTAGAAAGGCAAACCTTAGGAACCGATGATGATCTTTGTGAATCGGTATGTGAAGGTAGGCATCCTTTAAGTCCACTGTGGTCATGTACTGACCCTCTTGGATCATGGGTAGGATGGTCCGAATAGTTTCCATTTTGAATGATGGAACTCTGAGGAATTTGTTTAAGATCTTTAGATCCAAGATTGCTCTGAAGGTTCCCTCTTTCTTGAGAACCACAAACAGATTTGAATAAAATCCCTGTCCTTGTTCCGTCCGCGGAACTGGATGGATCACTCCCATTACTAGGAGGTCTTGCACACAGCTTAGGAATGCCTCTTTCTTTATCTGGTTTGCTGATAACCTTGAAAGATGAAATCTCCCTTGTGGAGGAGAAGCTTTGAAGTCCAGAAGATATCCCTGAGATATGATCTCCAACGCCCAGGGATCCTGAACATCTCTTGCCCACGCCTGGGCGAAGAGAGAAAGTCTGCCCCCCACTAGATCCGTTTCCGGATAGGGGGCCGTTCCTTCATGCTGTCTTGGGGGCAGCAGCAGGCTTTCTGGCCTGCTTGCCCTTGTTCCAGGACTGGTTAGGTTTCCAGGCCTGTCTGGAATGAGCAACAGTTCCCTCTTGTTTTGAAGCGGAGAAAGTTGATGCTGCTCCTGCCTTGAAATTTCGAAAGGCACGAAAATTAGACTGTTTGGCCTTTGATTTGGCCCTGTCCTGAGGAAGGGTATGACCCTTGCCTCCAGTAATGTCAGCAATAATTTCCTTCAAGCCAGGCCCGAATAAGGTCTGCCCCTTGAAAGGAATGTTGAGTAATTTAGACTTTGAAGTCACGTCAGCTGACCAGGATTTAAGCCATAGCGTCCTACGCACCTGGATGGCGAATCCGGAATTCTTAGCCGTTAGTTTAGTCAAATGAACAATGGCATCAGAAACAAATGAGTTAGCTAGCTTAAGCGTTCTAAGCTTGTCAATAATTTCATTCAATGGAGCTGTCTGGATGGCCTCTTCCAGGGCCTCAAACCAGAATGCCGCCGCAGCCGTGACAGGCGCAATGCATGCAAGGGGCTGTAAAATAAAACCTTGTTGAATAAACATTTTCTTAAGGTAACCCTCTAATTTTGTATCCATTGGATCTGAAAAAGCACAACTGTCCTCAACCGGGATAGTGGTACGCTTTGCTAAAGTAGAAACTGCTCCCTCCACCTTAGGGACCGTCTGCCATAAGTCCCGTGTAGTGGCATCTATTGGAAACATTTTTCTAAATATAGGAGGTGAGGAAAAGGGCACACCGGGTCTATCCCACTCCTTGCTAATAATTTCTGTAAGACTTTTAGGTATAGGAAAAACGTCAGTACACACCGGCACCGCATAGTATCTATCCAGCCTACACAATTTCTCTGGAATTGCAACTGTGTTACAGTCATTCAGAGCAGCTAATACCTCCCCAAGCAATACACGGAGGTTCTCAAGCTTAAATTTAAAATTAGAAATCTCTGAATCATGTTTCCCCGAGTCAGAGATGTCACCCACAGACTGAAGCTCTCCGTCCTCATGTTCTGCATACTGTGACGCAGTATCAGACATGGCTCTAACAGCATTTGCGCGCTCTGTATCTCTCCTAACCCCAGAGCTATCGCGCTTGCCTCTTAATTCAGGCAATCTAGATAATACCTCTGACAGGGTATTATTCATGATTGCAGCCATGTCCTACAAGGTAATCGCTATGGGCGTCCCTGATGTAATTGGCGCCATATTAGCGTGCGTCCCCTGAGCGGGAGGCGAAGGGTCTGACACGTGGGGAGAGTTAGTCGGCATAACTTCCCCCTCAACAGAACCCTCTGGTGATAATTTTTTTATAGATAAAGACTGATCTTTACTGTTTAAGGTGAAATCAATACATTTAGTACACATTCTCCTATGGGGCTCCACCATGGCTTTCAAACATAATGAAGTAGGTTCCTCTGTGTCAGACATGTTTAAACAGACTAGCAATGAGACTAGCAAGCTTGGAAAACACTTTAAAAGAAGTTTACAAGCAATATAAAAAAACGTTACTGCGCCTTTAAGAAACACAAATTTTCCCAAATATTGAAAAAACAGTGAAAAAATGCAGTTACACTAACGAAATTTTTACAGTGTATGTAATAAGTTAGCAGAGCATTGCACCCACTTGCAAATGGATGATTAACCCCTTAATACCAAAAACGGAATAACAAATGACAAAAACGTTTTTTAAACAGTCACAACAACTGCCACAGCTCTACTGTGGCTTTTTACCTCCCTCAATACGACTTTTGAAGCCTTTTGAGCCCTTCAGAGAAGTCCTGGATCATGCAGGAAGAAGCTGGATGTCTGTGTCTGTAATTTTTGCTGTGCAAAAAAATGCTAAAATAGGCCCCTCCCACTCATATTACAACAGTGGGAAGCCTTAGGGAACTGTTTCTAGGCAAAATTCAAGCCAGCCATGTGGAAAAAACTAGGCCCCAATAAGTTTTATCACCAAACATGTAAAAAACGATTAAACATGCCAGCAAACGTTTTAAAATACACTTTTATAAGAGTATGTATCTCTATTAATAAGCCTGATACCAGTCGCTATCACTGCATTTAAGGCTTTACTTACATAACTTCGGTATCAGCAGCATTTTCTAGCAAATTCCATCCCTAGAAAAATATTTTAACTGCACATACCTTATTGCAGGAAAACCTGCACGCTATCCCCCCTCTGAAGTTACCTCACTCCTCAGAATATGTGAGAACAGCAAAGGATCTTAGTTACTTCTGCTAAGATCATAGAAAACGCAGGCAGATTCTTCTTCTAAATACTGCCTGAGATAAACAGTACACTCCGGTACCATTTAAAAATAACAAACTTTTGATTGAAGAAATAAACTAAGTATAAAACACCACAGTCCTCTTACAACCTCCATCTTAGTTGAGAGTTGCAAGAGAATGACTGGATATGGCAGTGAGGGGAGGCGCTATATAGCAGCTCTGCTGTGGGTGATCCTCTTGCAACTTCCTGTTGGGAAGGAGAATATCCCACAAGTAATGGATGATCCGTGGACTGGATACACTTAACAAGAGAAATATATTTTTTTTATTGGCTTTAAAAAAATTTTTTTTTAAAAATTGCTATTTTTCCCCCCCAGCATTTTTTTTCACAGCTACATGTTGTGCAATGGAGAGGCACAAGCAGGTCTGCCCACCATTACACAACATGCTGCGCCACCTACTGGATGAAAGTGGTTAAGATCATTGCATGCCCATAACTGCTTATTTGAGGCAGTCCTATTTGGGCTGAACCAATCCAGTGAGAGGCATTAGTAAGTGGAACTTAGGGTTGGGGCTGGATGTTAAATCATATAAAACAAAACAAAAACGGAAAAAAACAACTTTCATTTATTTTGTTGCTGTCCTGTGAAGCTCCCAGCTTTGCTAAAGTGAAAAAGAGAGTTCTGTACTACCCCTCTAAGTGCAGTGGAATGTTCCACTGTCACTGCCTTACAGAGCAGCCAGGAAGAGATGCAGACTTGCAGTGTTTTAGTCACATTTTATTAAAGTAAGTTCTGCAACCTTAGATTTTGCTGAAAGGGATTCTGTCAGTGAAAATGATAATTTAATGAATGTGGTTTAGTGTTTTTTTTTAACTCTTTTACAGCAGTTAAAGGATCGTTTTTGTATTTTGTTTACTCAAAATTTACACTAGCAGCTTGCCTCTGTACTGCACACTAATTTATAGTCTCACTTTATGAACTCTCTGTAGCTCTGCTGTTTTATTACTTAAAAATGCAGTGGTTCCTCCCCCCCCCCCCCTTGTGTGTGTGTCTCTCTCTCTCTCTATCTATCTCTCTCCTTATGTGTCGTTCTCCCCCATGGTCTCTTTCTCTCTCTCTCTCTCTTCCTCCCCCTCTGACTCTCTCATACCTTATATGTGTCTCTCTAACCCTCTGTGTGTGATTGTGTCTCTCTCTCTTTCTCTAACCCTCTGTGTGTGATTGTGTCTCTCTCTCTTTCTCTCTCTCTAACCCTCTGTGTGTGATTGTGTCTCTCTCTCTTCCTCTCTCTCTAACCCTCTGTGTGTGATTGTCTCTCTCTTTCTCTCTCACCCTCTGTGTGTGATTGTGTCTCTCTCTCTTTCTCTAACCCTCTGTGTGTGTGATTGTGTCTCTCTCTCTTTCTCTAACCCTCTGTGTGTGATTGTGTCTCTCTCTCTTTCTCTAACCCTCTGTATGTGATTGTGTCTCTCTCTCTTTCTCTAACCCTCTGTTTGTGATTGTGTCTCTCTCTCTTTCTCTAACCCTCTGTGTGTGATTGTGTCTCTCTCTCTTTCTCTAACCCTCTTTGTGTGATTGTGTCTCTCTCTCTTTCTCTCTCACCCTCTGTGTGTGATTGTGTCTCTCTCTCTTTCTCTCGCTCTCTCTAACCCTCTGTGTGTGATTGTGTCTCTCTCTCTTTCTCTAACCCTCTGTGTGTGATTGTGTTTCTCTCTCTTTCTCTAACCCTCTGTGTGTGATTGTGTCTCTCTCTTTCTCTAACCCTCTGTGTGTGATTGTGTCTCTCTCTTTCTCTAACCCTCTGTGTGTGATTGTGTCTCTCTCTTTCTCTAACCCTCTGTGTGTGATTGTGTCTCTCTCTCTTTCTCTCTCTCTAACCCTCTGTGTGTGATTGTGTCTCTCTCTTTCTAACCCTCTGTGTGTGATTGTCTCTCTTTTTCTCTCTCTCTCTCTCTTTCTCTCTCACCCTCTGTGTGTGATTGTGTCTCTCTCTCTTTCTCTAACCCTCTGTGTGTGTGATTTTGTTTCTCTCTTTCTCTAACCCCCTGTGTGTGATTGTGTCTCTCTCTCTTTCTCTAACCCTCTGTGTGTGATTGTGTCTCTCTCTCTTTCTCTAACCCTCTGTTTGTGATTGTGTCTCTCTCTCTTTCTCTAACCCTCTGTGTGTGATTGTGTCTCTCTCTCTTTTTCTCTAACCCTCTGTGTGTGATTGTGTCTCTCTCTCTTTCTCTCGCTCTCTCTAACCCTCTGTGTGTGATTGTGTCTCTCTCTCTTTCTCTAACCCTCTGTGTGTGATTGTGTTTCTCTCTCTTTCTCTAACCCTCTGTGTGTGATTGTGTCTCTCTCTTTCTCTAACCCTCTGTGTGTGATTGTGTCTCTCTCTTTCTCTAACCCTCTGTGTGTGATTGTGTCTCTCTCTTTCTCTAACCCTCTGTGTGTGATTGTGTCTCTCTCTCTCTCTAACCCTCTGTGTGTGATTGTCTCTCTCTCTTTCTCTCTAACCCTCTGTGTGTGATTGTGTCTTTCTTTCTCTCTCTCTCTCTAACCCTCTGTGTGATTGTGTCTCTCTCTTTCTCTAACCCTCTGTGTGTGATTGTCTCTCTCTCTAACCCTCTGTGTGTGATTGTGTGTCTCTCTCTCTCTTTCTCTCTCTAACCCTCTGTGTATGATTGTGTCTCTCTCTCTTTCTCTCTCTCTAACCCTCTGTGTGTGATTGTAATCCTCTGTGTGTGATTGTGTCTCTCTCTCTCTTTCTCTCTAACCCTCTGTGAATGATTGTGTCTCTCTCTCTAACCCTCTGTGTGTGATTGTGTCTCTCTTTCTCTCTCTCTCTAACCCTCTGTATGTGATTGTGTCTCTCTCTCTTTCTCTCTCTCTAACCCTCTGTGTGTGATTGTGTCTCCCTCTCTCTTTCTCTCTCTCTAACCCTCTGTGTGTGATTGTGTCTCTCTCTCTAACCCTCTGTGTGTGATTGTGTCTCTCTTTCTTTCTCTCTCTCTAACCCTCTGTGTGTGATTGTGTCTCTCTTACCCTCTGTGTCTCTCTCCCCCCGTCTCTCTCTCCCTCTCCCCCCGAGTGCTTTTCTGTGTTTCTGCCTACCTTTTATTTATTAAATTAATGAATTGGTAGTGCCATCTGATGGTGTGGCTTTATTTAAAGGGGTGGGGTCAAGCGCCCCACCATCTTTAAATTTCACCAGCCGCCACTGGATCAAGACATTTTTATATGTACTGAATAATGAAATAACAGAATTTATGCTTACCTGATAAATTACTTTCTCCAACGGTGTGTCCGGTCCACGGCGTCATCCTTACTTGTGGGATATTCTCTTCCCCAACAGGAAATGGCAAAGAGTCCCAGCAAAGCTGGTCACATGATCCCTCCCAGGCTCCGCCCACCCCAGTCATTCGACCGACGGACAGGAGGAAATATATATAGGAGAAATCATATGATACCGTGGTGACTGTAGTCAGAGAAAATAATTCATCAGACCTGATTAAAAAAAAAACCAGGGCGGGCCGTGGACCGGACACACCGTTGGAGAAAGTAATTTATCAGGTAAGCATAAATTCTGTTTTCTCCAACATTGTTGTGTCCGGTCCACGGCGTCATCCTTACTTGTGGGAACCAATACCAAAGCTTTAGGACACGGATGAAGGGAGGGAGCAAATCAGGTCACCTAAACGGAAGGCACCACAGCTTGCAAAACCTTTCTCCCAAAAATAGCCCCCGAAGAAGCAAAAGTATCAAATTTGTAAAATTTGGCAAAAGTGTGCAGTGAAGACCAAGTCGCTGCCTTACATATCTGGTCAACAGAAGCCTCGTTCTTGAAGGCCCATGTGGAAGCCACAGCCCTAGTGGAGTGAGCTGTGATTCTTTCAGGAGGCTGCCGTCCGGCAGTCTCATAAGCCAAACGGATAATGCTCTTAAGCCAAAAGGAAAGAGAGGTAGAAGTCGCTTTTTGACCTCTCCTTTTACCAGAATAAACAACAAACAAGGATGATGTTTGTCTGAAATCTTTAGTAGCCTCTAAATAGAATTTTAGAGCACGGACAACGTCCAAATTGTGTAACAAACGCTCCTTCTTTGAAACTGGATTCGGACACAAAGAGGGTACAACTATCTCCTGGTTAATATTTTTGTTAGAAACAACTTTAGGAAGAAAACCAGGCTTAGTACGCAAAACCACCTTATCTGCATGGAACACCAGATAAGGAGGAGAACACTGCAGAGCAGATAACTCTGAAACTCTTCTAGCAGAAGAGATTGCAACCAAAAACAAAACTTTCCAAGATAGTAACTTAATATCTACGGAATGTAAGGGTTCAAACGGAACCCCTTGAAGAACTGAAAGAACTAGATTTAAACTCCAGGGAGGAGTCAAAGGTCTGTAAACAGGCTTGATCCTAACCAGAGCCTGAACAAATGCTTGAACATCTGGCATAGCTGCCAGTCGTTTGTGTAGTAAGACAGATAAAGCAGAAATCTGTCCCTTTAGAGAACTTGCAGATAATCCTTTCTCCAAACCTTCTTGTAGAAAGGATAGAATCTTAGGAATTTTTATCTTGTTCCATGGCAATCCTTTGGATTCACACCAACAGATATATTTTTTCCATATTTTATGGTAAATTTTTCTAGTTACAGGCTTTCTAGCCTGAATCAGAGTATCTATTACAGAATCTGAAAACCCACGCTTTGATAAAATCAAGCGTTCAATCTCCAAGCCGTCAGTTGGAAGGAAACCAGATTCGGATGTTCGAATGGACCTTGAACAAGAAGGTCCTGTCTCAAAAGGTAGCTTCCATGGTGGAGCCGATGACATATTCACCAGGTCTGCATACCAAGTCCTGCGTGGCCACGCAGGAGCTATCAAGATCACCGAGGCCCTCTCCTGATTGATCCTGGCTACCAGCCTGGGAATGAGAGGAAACGGTGGGAATACATAAGCTAGGTTGAAGGTCCAAGGTGCTACTAGTGCATCTACTAGAGTCGCCTTGGGATCCCTGGATCTGGACCCGTAGCAAGGAACCTTGAAGTTCTGACGAGACGCCATCAGATCCATGTCTGGAATGCCCCATAATTGAGTTATTTGGGCAAAGATTTCCGGATGGAGTTCCCACTCCCCCGGATGGAATGTCTGACGACTCAGAAAATCTGCTTCCCAATTTTCCACTCCTGGGATGTGGATCGCAGACAAGTGGCAGGAGTGATCCTCCGCCCATTGAATTATCTTGGTCACTTCTTTCATCGCCAGGGAACTCCTTCTTTCATCAGCGGGATTGGTTCCATGTTGGAACCACTATCCAGATGGTTAGATTCCCTTCTACAATCCTTAGTGGGGGAACTCCTCAGTCACCTGAGGGACACCAAACAACTCCTTATAGAGGTAGAAAAGATTTCTTGGAGGGAGGGCTATGGCTGGCTATCAGTGGATGTTAAGTCACTATATTCATCGATTCCACATAGTTCAGGTTTGGAAGCCATAGCCTTCTTTCTAAGAAGATCTACTGAATACAGTGATGATTTCATTGGATTTGTTGTCAGGGTCACCGAATTCCTCCTCACACACAACTTTTTTGTGTTTGAAAACGTATTTTATCTCCAGAGGTGTGGCACGGCCATGGGAGCAAAGTTTGCTCCCTCTTACGCCAACCTATATATGGGTTGGTGGGAGCTGTGCCACATCTATGGAGATAGAAACAGACAAAGAGGCAAAATTGTATATTATCGTCGATATATAGACGATCTGCTATTTGTCTGGGATGGAAGTGTGGAGGAAGCTGAGATATTTGCAGAGTATTTGAACATTAACAAGGCTGGCCTACAGTTCACCCATGAATATGGGCCCACTAGCATCAATTTTTTGGATGTTACCCTTCATGGTGTGAAATCAGAACATGTTAAGGTTGAGCTTTATAGGAAACCAATAACCAGAAACACTCTCCTACATGCCCATAGTAGTCACCCGAAACAGGTATTCAAGTCAGTCTTGAAGGGTCAGTTCACCAGGGTTAAAAGGAATTGTACCCGAGATAGTGAACATTTCAAGCATGAAACTGAACTAGTTACCAAGTTTCAAGAGAGAGGGTACCCCAAGCAGGATATATATAGGGCACGTGAGGAAGTAAGGGCCATAAAAAGGACCACCCTACTTAGTGAGAAACAATCTTTATGTGACACTAAATCTGAACAGTTAACCTTTGTTACTCAGTTCAGCAGGCAATATTATCAGGTGTGCAATATTATACGCAAGCATATGACAGTGCTGAAGGCTGATGACGAACTTGCACATATTGCCACACAAAGGGTGAGGTTTGCCTTTAGAAGAGGCAAAACCATAGGCAATTATGTAGCCCCCACGCAATTAAAACAAGATGAAATAAATACATCCTCTTGGTTAAGGTATAAAGGGGTTTACAAGTGTAATTTTAGCAGCTGTATAGCATGTGGACATGTAAAACTAGGAAATATATTTAGGAGTGCCTACTCAGGAGAAACATTTGCACACAGGGCGCTCTTCAATTGTAGGTCCACATATGCAGTCTATCTCCTCAGCTGCGACACATGTGACATTCAATACACAGGTCAAACGTCTTGACAAGTCAGAACCAGGATAAGGGAACATATAAATGACATCAAGCAAGGCAAACTCACTACCCCCCTTGTGAACCACTTCAAGATAAAACACAATAAGGATCCAGGGACATTGTCATGGACAATTATTGAAGTGGTAAATACACACAATAGGGGAGGTGATAGGGAGAATTTGCTCCTCAAAAGGGAGGTGTTTTGGATACACAGGTTGCACACCAGGGTGCCGAATGGGCTTAATTCTGAATATGATTTAATTAATTTCTGGTGTTAGCCTGTGTATTCGAGACAAAGCATTAAAATGCTGATATATGCTTACAAGTTTATGTATATACATATTTTTTGGATAAATTTCCCCTTAGGCAACTACACACATGGCTAAGAAAATGATTAAATATATCCTAGTGTATGCATACTAGAGTAAAATACAGTTATATGCAAAAATGCCAACTAGTGTAAGTTGCTAAGAATAACTCTCTGGTGCCTCCAGTATTGTGTCTGTTTACAGATCCTTATCTTTATTTATTTATTTTCATTTGTATTTATTTTTCATTTGTATTTTTTATTATTTATAATTAATTACCAATGGTTTTTCAATTTTTGTATTATCTCATACATATACACATGATAAGGAATGTTTTGTGAATGATATTACTTATATCATATTAATCTGGCTTATATTTATGACAGATAAAATTGTGCATAAAGTGGATAGCATGGTATTACATCCTAGATTAGGGCAGATATATTAACTACAGGTGGAGGTGGGTGTTACCTACGTAGCACATCAGTTTTTAACCTATCACATGTGATTTGTGTATTTAAATAAGCAAACAAGCTTACACCCTTTAGCTACGATTACGGCATTTGCCGAAACATGTCAGCACCAGGGTACGTGGGGTACCTCCATTCCACCATTGCCCCAGAGGTTTAAGGCTTTTTCCGAAGTGTCTCCTGTTTTATCACCTTAATAAAGGACGATTTTGTTTGTGAAACTACCCGGTGCCTCCACTCTTTTTTTGATGTTATTAACTCCTTGTTCCCCCCTGATGATTGATATATGCAACAGTCGTCATGTTGTCTGATTGAAACCTTATGAATTTGGCCTTTGCTAGTTGAGGCCAAGCTTTGAGAGCATTGAATATCGCTCTCAGTTCCAGAATGTTTATCGGGAGAAGAGACTCTTCCCGAGACCATAAACCCTGAGCTTTCAGGGATTCCCAGACCGCGCCCCAGCCCACTAGACTGGCGTCGGTCGTGACAATGACCCATTCTGGTCTGCGGAAGCTCATTCCCTGTGACAGATTGTCCAGGGTCAGCCACCAACGGAGTGAATCTCTGGTCTTTTGATATACTTGAATCATCGGAGACAAGTCTGTATAATCCCCATTCCACTGTTTGAGCATGCACAGTTGTAATGGTCTTAGATGAATTCGTGCAAAAGGAACTATGTCCATTGTTGCAACCATCAAACCTATTACCTCCATGCACTGCGCTATGGAAGGACGAGGAACAGAGTGAAGTACTTGACAAGAGCTTAGAAGTTTTGATTTTCTGACCTCTGTCAGAAAAATCCTCATTTCTAAGGAATCTATTATTGTTCCCAAGAAGGGAACTCTTGTTGACGGGGACAGAGAACTTTTTTCTTTGTTCACCTTCAATCCGTGAGATCTGAGAAAGGCTAGGACGATGTCCGTATGAGCCTTTGCTTTTGACAGGGACGACGCTTGAATTAGGATGTCGTCCAAGTAAGGTACTACTGCAATGCCCCTTGGTCTTAGAACCGCTAGAAGGGACCCTAGTACCTTTGTGAAAATTCTCGGAGCAGTGGCTAATCCGAATGGAAGTGCCACAAACTGGTAATGCTTGTCCAGAAAAGCGAACCTTAGGAACTGATGATGTTCCTTGTGGATAGGAATATGTAGGTACGCATCCTTTAAATCCACGGTGGTCATAAATTGACTTTCCTGGATGGTGGGAAGGATCGTTCGAATGGTTTCCATTTTGAACGATGGAACCCTGAGAAATTTGTTTAGGATCTTCAGATCCAAAATTGGTCTGAATGTTCCCTCTTTTTTGGGAACTACGAACAGATTTGAGTAAAATCCCATTCCTTGTTCTTTTATTGGAACTGGATGTATCACTCCCATCTTTAACAGGTCTTCTACGCAATGTAAGAATGCCTGTCTCTTTATTTGGTTTGAGGATAATTGAGACCTGTGGAACCTTCCCCTTGGGGGTAGTTCCTTGAATTCCAGAAGATAACCTTGAGAAACTATTTCTAGCGCCCAAGGATCCTGAACATCTCTTGCCCAAGCCTGAGCAAAGAGAGAGAGTCTGCCCCCTACTAGATCCGGTTCCGGATCGGGGGCTATCCCTTCATGCTGTTTTGGTAGCAGTGGTAGGCTTCTTGGCCTGCTTACCCTTGTTCCAGCCTTGCATTGGTTTCCAGGCTGGTTTGGGTTGTGAAGTATTACCCTCTTGCTTAGAGGATGCAGAATTAGAGGCTGGTCCGTTTCTGCGAAAGGGACGAAAATTAGGCTTATTTTTAGCCTTAAAAGACCTATCCTGTGGGAGGGCATGGCCCTTTCCTCCAGTGATGTCTGAAATAATCTCTTTCAAATCTGGTCCAAATAATGTTTTACCTTTGAAAGGAATGTTAAGCAATTTTGTCTTGGATGACACATCCGCTGACCAAGACTTTAGCCAAAGCGCTCTGCGCGCCACTATAGCAAACCCTGAATTTTTTGCCTCTAATCTAGCTAATTGCAAAGCGGCATCTAAAACCAAAGAGTTAGCCAATTTAAGTGCTTGAACTCTGTCCATAACCTCCTCATACGAAGATTCTCTACTGAGCGACTTTTCTAGTTCCTCGAACCAGAAGCACGCTGCCGTAGTGACAGGAACAATGCATGAAATTGGTTGTAGAAGGAACCCTTGCTGTACAAAAATCTTTTTAAGCAAACCCTCTAATTTTTTATCCATAGGATCTTTAAAAGCACAACTGTCTTCGATAGGAATAGTAGTGCGTTTGTTTAGAGTAGAAACCGCCCCCTCGACCTTGGGGACTGTCTGCCATAAGTCCTTTCTGGGGTCGACTATAGGAAATAATTTCTTAAATATAGGGGGGGGGGAACAAAAGGTATGCCGGGCCTTTCCCACTCTTTATTTACTATGTCCGCCACCCGCTTGGGTATAGGAAAAGCGTCGGGGGGCACCGGAACCTCTAGGAACTTGTCCATCTTACATAATTTCTCTGGAATGACCAAATTGTCACAATCATCCAGAGTAGATAACACCTCCTTAAGCAGTGCGCGGAGATGTTCTAATTTAAATTTAAATGTCACAACATCAGTTTCAGCTTGATGAGAAATTTTTCCTGAATCTGAGATTTCTCCATCAGACAAAACCTCCCTCATGGCCCCTTGAGATTGGTGTGAGGGTATGTCAGAACAAATATCATCAGCGCCCTCCTGCTCTTCAGTGTTTAAAACAGAGCAATCGCGCTTTCTCTGATAAGTAGGCATTTTGGATAAAAGATTTGCTATGGAGTTATCCATTACAGCCGTTAATTGTTGCATGGTAATAAGTATTGGCGCACTAGATGCACTAGGGGCCTCCTGTGTGGGCAAAACTGGTGTAGACACATTAGGGGATGATGTAGTATCATGTTTACTCCCCTCATTTGATTAATCATCTTGGGCAATATCATCATCTGTGGCATTACTGTCCTTACTTTGTTTGGACACTATGGCACACTTATCACATAAATTTAAATGGGGAGACACATTGGCTTTCATACATATAGAACATAGCTTATCTGATGGTACAGACATGTTAAACAGGCTTAAACTTGTCAATCAAGCACAAAAAACGTTTTAAAATAAAACCGTTACTGTTTCTTTAAATTTCAAACTGAAAACACTTTATTACTGAATATGTGAAAAAGTATGAAGGAATTGTTCAAAAATTACCAAAATTTCACCACAGTGTCTTAAAGCATTAAAAGTATTGCACACCAAATTTCAGAGCTTTAACCCTTAAAATAACGGAACCGGAGCCGTTTTTACATTTAACCCCTATACAGTCCCAGCTATATGCTTTGCTGAGACCCAACCAAGCCCAGAGGGGAATACGATACCAAATGACGCCTTCTATAAGCTTTTTCAGTGATTCTTAGCTCCTCACACATGCATCTGCATGCCTTGCTCTCCAAAAACAACTGCGCATTAATGGCGCGAAAATGAGGCTCTGTCTATAACTAGAAAAGGCCCCCATCTGAAAAAGGTGTCCAACACAGTGCCTGCCGTTTTTCTAAACGTTCCCCAAGATTATATACCAATTATTAGTTAGAATCTGCATAATATGCCTAGTAAAGCAATCGTTTTAGCCCAGAAAAATGTCTACCAGTTTTTAAGCCCTTTTTGAAGCCCTTTATTCTTTTATGTTTAACTAAGAAAATGGCTTACCGGTCCCCATGAGGGGAAATGACAGCCTTCCAGCATTACATGGTCTTGTTAGAAATATGGCTAGTCATACCTTAAGCAGAAAGGTCTGCTAACTGTTTCCCCCAACTGAAGTTACTTCATCTCAACAGTCCTGTGTGGAAACAGCAATCGATTTTAGTTACTGTCTGCTAAAATCATCTTCCTCTTACAAACAGAAATCTTCATCCTTTTTCTGTTTCAGAGTAAATAGTACATACCAGCACTATTTTAAAATAACAAACACTTGATAGAAGAATAAAAACTACATTTAAACACCAAAAAACTCTTAACCATCTCCGTGGAGATGTTGCCTGTGCAACGGCAAAGAGAATGACTGGGGTGGGCGGAGCCTAGGAGGGATCATGTGACCAGCTTTGCTGGGACTCTTTGCCATTTCCTGTTGGGGAAGAGAATATCCCACAAGTAAGGATGACGCCGTGGACCGGACACACCAATGTTGGAGAAAATCTATAAGCATAATTTGCAGCATTAAAGTAAAAATAATGTGTTAAACATATATTTTAATGGGCACGGATTTCTAGATCTCATAATCAGAGCAAGCATTTTGTTATCTGGCAAGAGTTTCTGTTACAATCCTTTAGACTAAAATCAGATGTTTTCCAAGACACCATTTAAAGGGACATGAAACCCATATGTTTTCTTTCATGATTTAGAAAGATCATGCAATTTTAAATAACTTTCCAATTTACAGCTAATATCTAATTTTCTTCATTCTTTTGATATCCTTTGTTGAAAATAATATCTAAATATGCTCAGTAGCTGCTGATTGGTGGCTGCACATATATACCTCATATGATTGGCTCACCCATGTGCATTGCTATTTTTTCAAGAAAGGATATCTAAAGAATGAAGGCGTATCCTAGCCACTGCCTCACCAGCCTCTGACGTCACTGCACGTCACTGCATTCATGGTTCCCTCAATGAACTATAGCGCCCCAGTGCCGGCAGCACTCCTGCAGGCCCAGACCATGACACTCCTACCACCATGCTTGACTGTAGGCCAGACACACTTGTCTTTGTACTCCTCACCTGGTTGCCACCACACACGCTTGACAGCATCTGAACCAAATAAGTTTAATTTGATCTCATCGGACCACATGACATGGTTCCAGTAATCCATGTCCTTAGTCTGCTTGTCTTCAGCAAACTGTTTACAGGCTTTCTTGTGCATCATCTTTAGAAGAGGCTTCCTTCTGGGATGACAGCCATGCAGACCAATTTGACGCAGTGTGCGGCGTATGTTCTGAGCACTGACAAGCTGACCCCCCACCCCTCCAACCTCTGCTGCAATGCTGGCAGCACTCCAAAGACAACCTCTGGATATGACGCTGAGCACATGCACTCAACTTCTTTGGTCGACTATGGCGAGGCCTGTTCTGAGTGGAACCTGTCCTGTGAAACCGCTGTATGGTCTTGCCCACTGTGCTGCTGCTCAGTTTCAGGGTCTTGGCAATCTTCTTATATAGACGGACAAAAAAGGAGCAGGCACTACTAGGTTAGGAAAAAAATGTAAAATCATACCTTTATTTCAAAATACAAGTGAATCCTCAAAAAGAGGGCAGGCAAAGACAGTGGCAGGCTGACGCGTTTCACGCCCCCTAGTGGCGCTTCCTCATAGACTGATGTGAGTAGACAAAGCTAGACAATTTATACACTCCTGTACAATTGTTTAACCCATTCTATACATATAAAATTGAAGAAAACCAATTGGTGAATTAAAAAACAATAAAGCAAGTTAAAATAAAGATCACAGTGGAAAGAGGATTTTTTTGACAGCAGATGTTAAAGCTGTTGTGTATTATAAATGCATATTAAACAAAAAATATATAATTTTGTAAATAAATGTTATATTGAAATGCCAGTTGACAATGACTAAGCAACACTTTATATCAAATATCTTTGTGTGCCACACATGTGGTGGTGGTGCAACGTAACCCAAAATTTCTGGAGGACCGTTATAACTGAGATAGAAAAAATATTGGAGGCTACATTCAGTCTGGACCCACTAATATGGTTGCTTGGCAAACCGCCAAAAATTAAGTATAAACCTTACTACAAGCTGTTCTATATTATGATGAATAGCGTGAAATACTTAATAGCTAAAAAATTGGAAGACTAAAAAAAATATATATATATCTTTGTGTGCCAATATGTAACTATTATCAAATATAGGGAAAAAGTGCTATATAATTAAAATATATAGCACATGTATTAGAACTACATTTTAATCCCAGTAGGTACATAGTAGACACCAAAGATATAATATTTCTAGTAGTGAAAATGAGGAGACAAATAAATAATACTCCTGTTGTAAATAAGCATATCTCAGAATATATAAAAAACAGGCAACAATGCCAAAGATAATGTAGTGTGGTAAAATACCATAACCATTATTATAGATGATGTATATAATAAACTGAGAAGAAAAAAGAAAAAAAGAGAAATAATAACAAAGGGGAGCATATAATATCTGATGTCAGGTAAGATAAATAGCAAGGAGCTTAATTGTCTATAAAATAGCTGATGTCAAACTCCTTATTCATACCTGATACTTGCTCCTTGCTATTTATCTTCACTGACATCAGATATTATATGCTCCCCTTTGTTATTATTTCTCTTTTTTCTTCTCAGTTTATTATATACATCATCTATAATAATGGTTATGGTATTTTACCACACTACATTATCTTTGGCATTGTTGCCTGTTTTGCTTATATATTCTGAGATATGCTTATTTACAACAGGAGTATTATTTATTTGTTTGTCTCCTCATTTTCACTACTAGAAATATTATATCTTTTGTGCCTACTATGTACCTACTGGGATTAAAATGTAGTTCTAATATATGTGCTATATTTTTTAATTATATAGCACTTTTTCCCTATATTTGATAATAGTTACATATTGGCACACAAAGATATATATATTTTTTTTTTTTAACCGACTTTATTGGAAAAATATGCGTAATACAATGTGGGAGACACAGCTCCTTATAATGATCCAACATTGTCAGTAACAAAATTTAACATTATAAACAACAATAACATCAGAAGAGAAAAACGGCCTCCACATATTCATAAGTTTTATGTCGCTTTGTTAACCTGAGGAGGTTAAGGAAAAAAAAAAAAAAAAAAAAGAGAAGAAGAAGATACAAGTACCCAAAGACGGGTACAGAAGAAAAGAAGATAGATGCTGCCGATCTCTGTACACACATGCTTAATGTCTTTAGTTTGTCAAAAACACACTCTCATCTAGAATTAAAAGTTGAATGTACCCTCATGCTAAGTTTAAAAATTGGTGTTGTGATTTAAGTTAAGTCTGGCATCTTTTAGGCCACTGAAATGGTATGGCTGTCTTTCTCGTAGAGTAACACCTTGCTGCTATTTAGTTTGTCTGAGATAGTGTTCCCAAGTGGCTAGAATTTCTGCATAAGTATCCATTTTATCGTTAATCATATAGTAGTATTCCTCTAGTTCTATGAATTCAGATACCCGTTGCACCCACATCTCCACAGCAGGAGTATACCTAGTCTTCCAATTTTTAGCTATTAAGTATTTCACGCTATTCATCATAATATAGAACAGCTTGTAGTAAGGTTTATACTTAATTTTTGGCGGTTTGCCAAGCAACCATATTAGTGGGTCCAGACTGAATGTAGCCTCCAATATTTTTTCTATCTCAGTTATAACGGTCCTCCAGAAATTTTGGGTTACGTTGCACCACCACCACATGTGTGGCACACAAAGATATTTGATATAAAGTGTTGCTTAGTCATTGTCAACTGGCATTTCAATATAACATTTATTTACAAAATTATATATTTTTTGTTTAATATGCATTTATAATACACAACAGCTTTAACATCTGCTGTCAAAAAAATCCTCTTTCCACTGTGATCTTTATTTTAACTTGCTTTATTGTTTTTTAATTCACCAATTGGTTTTCTTCAATTTTATATGTATAGAATGGGTTAAACAATTGTACAGGAGTGTATAAATTGTCTAGCTTTGTCTACTCACATCAGTCTATGAGGAAGCGCCACTAGGGGGCGTGAAACGCGTCAGCCTGCCACTGTCTTTGCCTGCCCTCTGTTTGAGGATTCACTTGTATTTTAAAAAATTTAAATAAAGGTATGTTTTTACATTTTTTTCCTAACCTAGTAGTGCCTGCTCCTTTTTTGTCCGTCTATATATTTCACGGCCTGATCAGCCGTCCCGCTATGGCACTCCAAATCCTTGCATAGTAGAGTTTCAAATATACCGTATTTTTGCATGTACGGACCGTTGGTCTTGTCTGTGTTCCGGAAACCCCCTCTCACTGCAATCTTCTTATTGCCTAGGCCAGTGTTTTTCAACCAGTGTGCCGTGAGAGATCCTCAGGTGTGCCGCGTCAGACTGACAACAGTGCGGGGGTGTCCCTCTTTCAAATGAAATATTGGTAGGTATGTGACAGGCTCATCAGGCATCATTTACAACCATGACATTGACATTCATTCACAGACAATCATTATGATTGTTTGTGAATGAATGTCAATATGTCATGTATAGTTTGTAGGAGGCATGGCATGACAGCAGAGTACAGTGTGTATATATATATATATATATATATATATATATATATACTGTATATATATCCTGTATTAGGCTACAATGTGTGATTTTGTAAAATTTTGGGATGGTGGTGTGCCACAGGATTTTTCAACGTAAAAAAGTGTGCCACGGCAAAAAAAGGTTGCAAATCACTGGCCTAGGCCATCTTTATGTAGAGCAACAATTCTTTTTTTTCAGATCCTCAGAGAGTTCTTTGCCATGAGGTGCCATGTTGAACTTCCAGTGAGCAATATGATAGAGTGTGAGAGCGATAACACCAAATTTAACACACCTGCTCCCCATTCACACCTGAGACCCTGTAACACTAACATGTCACATGGCACCGGAGAGGGAAAATGGCTAATTGGGCCCAATTTGGACATTTCCACTTAGGGGTGTACTCACTTTTGTTGCCAATGGTTTAGACATTAATGGCTGTGTGTTAAGTTATTTTGAGGGGACAACACATTTACACTGTTATACAGGCTGTACACTGACTACTTTAGAATGTAGCAAAGTGTCATTTCTTCAGTGTTGTCACATAAAAAGTGAGGAGTGTGTATATATATATATATATATATATATATATATATATATATATATATAGAGAGAGAGAGAGAGAGATAGAGAGATAGGTATAAAGATATATTTTACCAAAATACCATCAGATATATGTAGAAATATGTACTGTATCTATAAATTAATCCTATATTATAAAAGGCCAAGTGTGTTTGTCCGAAGCTGTCATGCGCAGTAGAGACAAACACACTTGGCCTTGAGATAGGGAGCGCGAGGTACACAAACAGCTGTGAGGTCTGGGGAGCGCGAGGTAAGCTACTCAACAGCTGTGAGGTCTGCTGCGTGAGAAGCGGCCACGCGCTCCCCAGACCTCACAGCTGTTTGTGGCCGACGGGAGCTTTGCGATGGGGCGTGACCGGGCGTCGCGAGGGGCGTGGCCGGGCGGGTGTCGCCGCGATGGGGCGTGGCCCGCGATGTGAATGCAGAGCCAGAGAGGGAGCAGGAGAGGGGGGGGAAGAAGGGCCAAAGAGGGGGGGAGAGAGCCAAGGGGGGGGGGGAGAGAGCCAAGGGGGGGGGAGAGCCAAAGAGAAGGGGGGGGGGAAGAGCCAAAGAGAAGGGGGGGGGAGAGCCAAAGAGAAGGGGGGGGAGAGCCAAAGAGAAGGGGGGGGGGAAGAGCCAAAGAGAAGGGGGGGAGAGCCAAAGAGAAGGGGGGGGGGGAGCCAAAGAGAAGGGGGGGGGGGAGAGTCAAAGAGAAGGGGGGGGGAGAGAGCCAAAGAGAAGGGGGGGAGAGTCAAATAGAAGGGGGGGGAGAGAGCCAAAGAGAAGGGGGGGAGCCAAAGAGAAGGGGGGGGAGAGCCAAAGAGAAGGGGGGGAGAGCCAAAGAGAAGGGGGGGGCAAAGAGAAGGGGGGGGAGAGCCAAAGAGAAGGGGGGGAGAGCCAAAGAGAAGGGGGGAGAGCCAAAGAGAAGGGGGGGGAGAGCCAAAGAGGAGGGGGGGAGAGCCAAAGAGAAGGGGGGGGGGAGAGCCAAAGAGAAGGGGGGGGAGAGCCAAAGAGGGGGGAGAGAGAGAGCCAAAGAGGAAAAAGAGCCAAAAAGGAGAGAGAGCCAAAGAGGGGGGAGAGAGAGCCAAAGAGGGGGGGGAAGCCAAAGAGGGGGGGGAGAGCCAAAGAGAAGGGGGGGAGCCAAAGAGAAGGGGGGGAGCCAAAGAGAAGGGGGGGGGGAGAGCCAAAGAGAAGTGGGGGGGAGAGCCAAAGAGAAGGGGGGGAGAGCCAAAGAGAAGGGGGGGAGAGTCAAAGAGAAGGGGGGGAGAGCCAAAGACAAGGGAGGGGGGAGAGCCAAAGAGAAGGGGGGGAGAGCCAAAGAGAAGGGGGGGGGGAGAGCCAAAGAGAAGGGGGGGAGAGCCAAAGAGAAGGGGGGGGAGCCAAAGAGAAGGTGGGGGAGAGCCAAAGAGAAGGGGGGGGGAGAGCCAAAGAGAAGGGGGGGGGGGGAGAGCCAAAGAGAAGGGGGGGGAGCCAAAGAGAAGGGGGGGAGCCAAAGAGAAGGGGGGGAGAGCCAAAGAGAAGAGGGGAGAGCCAAAGAGAAGAGGGGAGAGCCAAAGAGAAGGGGGGGAGGAGCCAAAGAGAAGGGGGGGAGGAGCCAAAGAGAAGGGGGGGAGCCAAAGAGAAGGGGGGGAGAGCCAAAGAGAAGGGGGGGTAGAGCCAAAGAGAAGGGGGGGAGAGCCAAAGAGAAGGGGGGGGAGAGCCAAAGAGAAGGGGGGGGAGAGCCAAAGAGTAGGGGGGGGGAGAGCCAAAGAGGAGGGGGGGGAGAGCCAAAGAGAAGGGGGGGAGAGCCAAAGAGAAGGGGGGGGGAGAGCCAAAGAGGGGGGAGAGAGAGAGCCAAAGAGAAAAAGAGCCAAAGAGGGGGGGAGAGAGCCAAAGAGGGGGGGAGAGAGCCAAAGAGTGGGGGAGAGAGCCAAAGAGTGGGGGAGAGAGCCAAAGGGGGGGGGGAGAGCCAAAGAGGGGGGAGAGAGAGAGCCAAAGAGGAAAGAGAGACAAAGAGGAGAGCAAAAGAGGGGAGAGAGCCAAAGAGGGGGGAGAGAGAGCCAAAGAGGGGGGGCAGAGCCAAAGAGGGGGGGCAGAGCCAAAGAGGGGGGGAGAGCCAAAGAGGGGGGGGAGAGAGCCAAAGGGGGGGGGGGAGAGAGCCAAAGGGGGGGAGAGCCAAAGCGGGGGGGGGGGAGAGCCAAAGGGGGGGGGAGAGCCAAAGGGGGGGGGGGAGAGCCAAAGGGGGGGGAGAGCCAAAGGGGGGGAGAGAGCCAAAGGGGGGGGAGAGAGCAAAAGGGGGGGGGGAGAGAGCCAAAGGGGGGGGGGAGAGAGCCAAAGGGGGGAGAGAGCCAAAGAGGAGAGAGAGCAAAAGAGGGGAGAGAGCCAAAGAGGGGGGGGGAGAGAGCCAAAGAGGGGGGGGGGGGAGAGCCAAAGAGGGGGGGGAGAGCCAAAGAGGGGGGAGAGAACAAAAGAGGGGGGAGAGAACAAATGAGGGGGGAGAGAGAGCAAAAGAAAGGAGGGAGAGAGCCAAAGAGGGGAGAGAGAGAGCAAAAGAGGGGAGAGAGAGAGCAAAAGAGAGGGGGGAAGAAAGAGCAAAAGAGGGGAGAGAGAGAGCAAAAGAGAGGGGGGAAGAAAGAGCAAAAGAGAGGGGGGAGAGTGCAAGGGGTGGAACCGCTGTACTGCAAAAAATGGCCCGTGTACACGGGCTTTAGTACTAGTAGAACATATTCTGCTATGTGAAGAACATTGGAATATGAAATATTCATATTTGAATCTCTCGTTAGCGCACTTGAAAATATGCAACTATGTTTGCATGCGAGTAGTGCGTAAGGCTTTTTTTCCAATTTTGTTTTCTATTGACTTCTATGGGGGAATAGGTTATCTAAGTTTGACTTTTTAAATGTGTCGGGTTAGTGCATGAGGGAAAACAGTTTACTTTCAACTTGTAATATGAGCACAAATCTATGTGCGCAAAAAGCTTACTTCTAGTGCCGTTGAGCGAGAGCGTTAAATAGCGATCCACTTGTAATCTGGCCCTAAATTAGCGAACCTCTGAGTAAGTAAATTATGGAGTCTATGCTTGCATTTGATCAAGTCAAAAGGACTTGAAGCACCAATACTCTCCTAGCTGAAGGTATACACACCAAAGAGATATATTGTTTAAATGTTTAAAAGGGAGATATTATGAAAGGCTCTAAAACCAAAAGTAAATCTCTAGAGGGAAAAAAATATTTCATGGTTTCACCCTTGCTGCTGCTTTGAAGAATGTAACTATTTAGGAATCCTTGTTCATCTTAAGTTACAAAAAAACAATGCTAGCATTTGTATGTTCAATGTTCTCATAGTGAAATACTTCAATTATTTGACGTGCTGGTATTCTAGTTCATGATAAACAATACTTTTAGCTACTTACTAGATACAAAAGAGCCACAAAGTTTATAGTATGACGATGAGTAAATTAATATTTGCCTTACACAAAGTGCATGTCAATCGTTCGAATGCATTGGCCTTAGTCAATCATTTTTTTTTCTTCATCTATAGTCTTTCAAAGATGAACCCTAGGGATGTAGCGTCCCACAGGACTTTAATAAGCAGCATTATTTCTAAGAATACATACAATGCCACTTTGTGGGCCCCATCAAAGGACTCCATAGGTTTACTTGGCCTTAATGTGTAGAAATTATACAATGAAGAAAAAGGGTTGACAATATAAATATACATTTTTAAAGACTTTTTTGTATTATTTTTTTATTGAGGTTTGGAATAAAAATTACATTTAGTCTAACAGTTACATTACTTTGTATGCATTTATCAGAACAAGGTTTCCATGTAAAGTTAGAATGCAGTAAATAATCAATTTGTCCATGATGGACCTGAAAGACATGCTGAAGAACTTTATTTTATACATAATGAAATTGGTATATAAACATATATAGCAAAGATAGCACAACTGTCTATACCTTATCAGGGGCGACTCTTGAACATTATATTGCTGGATTACTTTTACTGTTAGAGAAGCTATATGGAAAGCAGACTACTTTTGTGTCCCATGTTATAAACCCATACATAATATCAATCTATAACTCAGAGACCATACTTACAAATAAAGGATAAGGGGGGATATTTAACAAAGTATACAGCATATATTAAATTGAGTCATAATATTTACAAGTGGGAGAATAACACAGTCGTCATGCATCTACCAAACACCATATTAAAAGAAACACAATAGACAATACAAAAATTTTTATTGACCCAGAGAGGGCATTCTCTCTTTTTTTCCCCTTTTTTAAAAAAAAATGTGAAAATACGTACAACTACATACACCTATACATATATCGTAATATGTAACTAAACATTCAATGTGACAAACACACACAAGTGCTATTTTGTGACTTTCCAGTGACTTAGGCCTGTATATAAGAAACTAAAATACGCCCTGTAGTATTTCAACAGAGAATATAATTAATTGGAATTAATGTTGAGTCATCTCAAGGATTATGAATTACCTTCCTTGGTATAAGGCAATTTCCTTAAGAAAGGCCTACCAAAGCTAAATATTATATGGGACTAGTGATAAACTATTAAAAAATTGCTATGGTGAGAAGTAATACCAAAAAAAAATAATATATGTTTCACAAATAATGCCTCTAAAGACCCAGCATACAAAGATAAGCTTCTTTTGTCTATAAACAGCAAAAAATAAATAAAAAAATAAAAATAAAAAAAAATTCAGATATGCCTTATATTATTTCAAATATTTCTCCAATATGACCTGATTACTAAAGCAAAAAGTAAAAAAAGAAACAACCTTAGTAGAATAGACAACATAAATTATAAGCTTGTTACATCCCATAAAGCTATTACAGTATCTCTTTAAGTTATTATTTAGAAAAAGAAAATATATATATATATATATATATATATATATATATATATATTTATTTATTTTTTCTTTCAAAAAGAGCACTTAGAAATTCTCAGTGTAGCCACTGCTGTCAGAGAGATGAGAGTTGACATGTTGACAACTTGCATTCTGCCTCTTCTGAGCATGGGCAAAACTGACTTTCTTTTTCTCTTGCATTTACTAAACACTAAACCAGCTCATGTTGCTCTAGAAGATTTATGACATCAAGCTATAAATGTCTTCCTGTAGAGAACACCACCCCTTGCAGGGCTGTGACAGGAAGTAATGAACCATGCACAAATGAAGTTAAAAAAAAGGTGAAATAAAAGGCAAAAATCTTTTAAAATGATGAATAATACATATTGCAATGATTAATTTTAAGTATAAGCCACTGCGTACTGCTTAAAACAATTAAGCAGACTGTTTTATATCCCTTTAAGGACAGCTATGTACTTTAATAAACTATTATGGAATGGGTGTACAAAATACTAAATGATGTTTAATATATGTCTACAGCTTTAAACCAGGTTATGGTAGTCTTAGGCTCTAAAGTCTGTCTTTTGAAACCATCATTTAGTTAAGATGGGGGTAATTTATTTCCTGAGAGCTCAGGTTGTTTTTTGCATTGAGTTTCAGAAAGTACAGCATATCTTCTGTATCTTCTGTATCTGAGTCTTTTGTCCTTCTGTATCACAAATAAGTTGACAAATCATTTGGAGGAAAGGTCAACTTTAGATCTTTTTTTCTAAAAATGTCAGGTACAGTGTACAAGTACATTATTTTTAAAGCTTTGAAATGAAGACTTTAAATGCTAAACAGCATTATAAACCTAATAAAATAATCACACAACACAGAATATATAATTAAACTAAGTTAAATGAACAAAAACATTTGCTAAACAGCATTATAAACCTAATAAAATAATCACACAACAGACTTCACTTGTATTTTTCTGCAAACAGTTCTTTCTATGCATTCCAATCTGGACTGATTTATAGACAGGAAGATCTTGTTCCTTTGAAATCTGCTCGATAGCTCAGGTCTTGTTAAACTGATAAATTTCAGCTTGCTTGGCTTTGCTGCAACACAAGTGAACAGCTCCACCTAATGGCTATTTTAATAAATGCACTGCTTATCAATGCTTTTCAATAGAAGTCACATGACTGGTAAAACGAGGGCCACCTGTACATAAAATACATATTGGCAAAATGAATCAAATGAATGAGATTAAAGGAACTTTTAATTGATTGAATGTCAAAAATAAACTTTCACTGTTTCAGATAGAGCATGCAGTCTACACAAAAATGTTTACTGTTTAAAAAAAAAAAAGATAATCCCTTTATTACCCATTCCCCAGTTTTGCATAACCAACACTGTTATATTAATACACTTTTTACCTCTGTGATTACCTTGCATCTTAGCCTCTGCAGACTGCCCCTTTATCTCAGTGCTTTGGACAAACTTGCATCTCAGACAGTTAGTGCTGACTCATGCACAAATCCAAGGGAGTGAGCACAATGTTATCTATATGCCACAAATGAACTATCAGTGTCTAACTGGGAAAAACTGTCAAAATGCACTGAGATTAGAGGTGGCTTTCAAGGGCTTAGAAATTAGCATATGACCCTACCTAGGTTTAGCTTTCAGCAAAGAATACCAAGAGAACAAAGCAAACTTGATGACTAAAGTACATTGGAAAGTTGTTTAAAATTGCATGCCCTATCTGAATCATGAAAGTTTAACGTTGACTTGACTGTCCCTTTAAGGAACTTTTCAAATGTTCTTTGTTCTTGTGGTATCCTTTGTTGAAAAGCATAGCTAGGCAGGCTCTTGAGGGGACTTGATAGTTGTCAGAAACAAAATGATTCCACTATGTTTTCAAGTTTTACATTTGGTAGATCTGGCCTGGTGCTTTTTGAATAATAGAGATGAGATGCCTTAAAGGGACATAATACTCCAGGGACGTGCACTCATAGGAGGCAGGGGAGGCAGTGCCTACCCTGCCATATGTGGCCAAAGCTTAATTAAATTTTAATTAAAACAAAAAAAAAAGTCCAAAAAAAAATATTTTCCCCCCATGTAATGCTATGGAGATGCAGGTACAGGAACGCTTCTCTCCATTGCAGTACATGGGTCAAAGGAAAAGCTGTGCTGCAGCGCCACCTGTGTTCTGTCAATATATTAGCAGCAAAAATTGGGACCAATAGGAGGCACCCCTCTTGATGCCTCCTAGCAAGTGAAGGATATATAGAATAATCAGAAGAAGGATGCAGTGAGCAGGGTCATGTGACACAACTGGAAGCTGAGGTAACCTAAGAACAGATGACACCAAGCAGAAGAGTAAAGTAGTATTCTACATCTCTTGTGATTCACAAATTGTGTTCAGATACAGCTCATTAACAGGGGGGGGGGGGGGGGACAGTAAGTGAGCATACCCCAATACTGACAGGAAGTCAAAGGGTCAATTCAAATTTAAATCCATAATTTAAAACCCAGAGTTTGAAGTTAAGTGTGCAGTGTCCACATTATTTAAATTAATTTTTTTGACATTGAATATTGCTAAGCCTCCCTTTTTCATGGTTATTTGATTTAATTAGGTACAAACTCCATATATGTTATGTCTGTTCAGTCAGAGGATGCAGTATCTATTTTTATTTTTCTCTGTGTCTCCATTTTTTAAAGACTGCTGTGAACTTTAAATTCACAAATCAATTGAAAGCTGTTGCATTGTGTTTTTAATATGTGCTGCTTTTATACAAGTTTATATTAATTAAAAGGAGATAATGAGTAATTTAAAAAATATATGTAATTATTGCAGTTAAATGTTTTTAGAAATAATGCCACTGTAAAGTAACTGGTTAAACACATATTCAAAGGGAGACATTTAAAATTAAACTTTCATGATTGAGGTAGAGCATGCTATTTCAATAGACTTTTCTAGTTATTTATATTTTAAGAATTAGCATCAACTGTTACTGGCCCCATGTCAGCAAATCAAATTAGTTTTTGAAAGGAACATGAAAGTCATAATTACATTTCCATCATTCAGATAGAAATTGCACAAAAAAATAAACTTTATATTTTACTTTTATTATTATGTACTTCATTCTTTTGGTATCCTTTGGTGTCCTTTGTTGAAGAGCATACCTAAGTGGGATGTGCACGTGCGTTTCTTGAACACCATATTGCAGCAGCTGTGTTGGCAGTATTGATAACTTGTCCTTTGTGTAAAACTTGTATGGTAAATTATTTCTATTTTTACAATACAGTAGTGAGTAGAGAAGAGATTGTGTATCATTCGAATTGCTTAGTAACTGGCACTGTGCCACAGAATTGTGTGAGTGTGTATGTGAGAAGAGTGTGTCTGGGTGTCAGTGAGCAGAGTATGTGTGCTTTATTCTCCAGGTAATCAATACATTTCCGATGAGCTGGTGCTTTAGTGCAGTGTTTCTCAACAATGGTCCTCAAGTACCCCCAACAGGCCAGGTTTTCAATATAGCTGAATCAGTGCACAGGTGAAGTAATCAGCTGATCAGTAACTCAGTGGTTACTAACTTGCTCTCACCCATCACCTGATTATGTCACCTGTGCACTTGTTCAGCTATCATTTAAACCTGCCCTGTTGGGGGTACTTGCGGCCCTCTGTACATGTGTTTCTCCGGCGTATCATATCTAGTGCCTCACCAGCCTCTGACCTCACTGCACGTCACTGTAATACTCATATGCTAAATCACTTGAAACTGATGCAGTATAACTGTAAAAAGCTGACAGGAAAATATCACCTGAGCATCTCTATGTAAAAAAGGAAGATATTTTACCTCACAATCTCCTCAGCTCAGCAGAGTAAGTTCTGTGTAAAAAGTTATACTTCACCTGCTCCCAGCTGCAGGTAAAAAAAAAATAAAAAATGAAGAAATGAACAGCAGCCAATCAGCATCAGCAGTGCTGAGGTCATGAACTCTTAATGTGATCTCATGAGATTTCATAGTAAGCTTCCTTTACCTGATTGGTGAAATAATATGAGAGTTCACGAGGCTCATCCTTTCAGCTGTCCCAGGACAGACACACTAAAATGCTGCTTAGAAATCCTTTACAATGGGAGGTGGCTACTGAGGAACTTTTGAGGTAAAATATCTTTCTTTTTTACATAGAGATGTTCAGGAGAAATTTTCTAGTCAGCTTTTTACAGCTATGCTGCATCACTTTCAAGTGTTTAAACATTTGGGTATTATGGCCCTTTAATAATTGTTCAGAAGTTCTTAGTTGATAGCAGAAAGAAAGAAGGTATGTTGAGTAAGTAAAACATGTGCTGTTCTTGAAGGCACTTTAATGACTTGCAAAGAATAGTAATATGTATTATCTCAGCTGTCATCAAAGCTGTTGTGGTAATTGGTCTTCTGTAGCAGTGTCATACACACCCACATCAAGTGGGACACCATTGACCACTTTTTCCACTTCTTCAAATTCCAATTCAACTCCTCTGTAGTAAAGGGTGCATGGTTACAATGATGAACCACACTGCTAATCATAATAATATAGTATAGAAAAAGGACCAGGCTAAATGGCAGTCTAAAAAATGTCTTAAAGGGACATGAAACCCAAAATTTTTCTTTCATGATTTAGGTAGAACATACAATTTAAAACAACGTTCTAATTTACTTCTATTATTTAATTTGCTTCCTTCTCTTGTTATCCTTTGCTGAAAGGTTTATCTAGGTAATCTCAGGAGTAGCAGAGAACTAAGGTTCTAGCTGTTGATTGGTGGCTGCATATATTTATCGATTGTGATTGGCTCACCCATGTGTTCAGTTAGAAACCATTAGTGCATTGCTTTGCTTCTCTTTCAACAAATGATACCAAGAGAATTAAACAAAATAAATAATAAAAGTAAATTAGAAAGTTGTTTAAAATTGTATTCTCTATCTGAATCGTGAAAGAAAAAAACGTGGGTTTCATGTCCCTTTAAGAACTTCTGGTGGCAGCCATCTTACTGGCCTTTTCATTTCTGGCACCAATTGAGGCTCCTGTGATCTACTAGTATCAACGTTTTGGGATGGCTCCAACGTTTTGGGATTTGGCTTTGGAACATTGCACAATGAATTCTGGCCCTATCTTCACATCGCAGTGCCTCGCCAAGGAGAAGAGTTAAAGACAGGCCATCATGCGTAGGTCTCATTAGAACAGCAGTGTTGAATTTGTCCCGGGCCTTAAACTCCCCTCTCTTAATGAAAGGTTACTGCTGCAAATACCTCACATCAACAGTTCTCTATATTAATTAATATGGAGAAGAGATGCACTTTTAAGATGCAGGATCTTTCCTACCTTTTGGATGTACACCAACATCAGTTTTTGGTCAAGCTAAAGACAGCCTCTTGTCAGGTACTTATCTGACTACAATCCAGTGACTGGCTACTGCTTCAGTGTTCCTTCGCTTGGAACGTCAAAGCCTGTCTTCTGCAGCGGCTGAGCTAATTTAAATGGGCAATACCTAATTTCAGGACTCCAACCTAAATAACCACTGGTGTAGGAGTTCCTATATAAATCCACTCACTTAGCCTGTCACTCTGGTCTGAGTTATTGAAGAGTGCACCTTATACTTACCTGCTCTCTCTGTTTCCTGTGTTGCAACAAGCTTGCACTTACCTGAATCCTGCTGCACTTATCTGGTATCCTGTGTCAGCCTCACCAACAGTACCCGTTGTGGCGTATCATGTGCCTGCGAAGTCTCCTGTACTTGCTGTACCAATGGCAGCTTACCTGAGTCCTGCTGTACCTGCAGCACTTGCCTTGTATCGTGTGGCAACCTCACCAACAGTACAAGCTGAATTTCCTGTGCCTGCTCAGTCTGCTGCACTTGCTGTACCAGTGGCAGCTTACCTGAATGCTGCTGTACCAGCTGCACTTACCTGGTATCCCGTGGCAGCCTCACCAACAGTACCCGCTGGGTATCTTGTGCCTGCTCAGTCTCCTGTACCAGCCTCACCAACAGTACTTGCTGGGTTTCCTGTGCTTGCTGAGCCTTCTGTGCTTGTTGTATCAGGGGCAACTTTTCTGAACCCTGCTGTACCAGTTGCATCTATCTGGTATCCTGTATCAGTCTCACCACCTATACCTGCTTGATGTTACTCATGCTTTCCCCCTTGGTACCTAATTGCTGGACTGATCTCACATTCTGAAACTTTTGGCTTGTTCCCGGACTCTACTCTTGTTTACTCCTTGTTACCTAGTTGCTGGACTAATCTCATCAGAACCTGACCACTGGGCAATTCTCAATTTCTGTTTCTTTTGTTTTATTAAAGGCTTTACATTACTTTTCGTTTTCTGTGCATCTATTCCTGCATTTGAGTTCCACTCACCTTAATCCTCACACCTCTGTACCAACCCCTACCACAAAGACTAATTTTAATGGTGGAATTGCAGTGGATGCACCCAAAAGTCTAATCTGGGAAGGTGTTATTTGTGTTCTATAGCATTATAGTTACTTGGCTTAGCATTTCCAGGAGGTCCTTATATGGATCTGAATCTGGTGCAGCTTGTGACTGTTCATAATGGAAACTTCCAATGTGCAACTGAGACCTTTGGTTTTATGATTCTTAGAGAGCAAGGGTCCTGAGACTTCCTGAACAAGCTATGTGGGCACTCCTATATTATATGTTCAAGTATGCTACTTACCAGGCATCAGTCAGATGTCTTACTAAAGAAATAAGAAATTGTGTAATGTTATGTACCGAATGGCCTTTACTTTAGTTAATCAGTGCTGCCTGCAATGTGGGTGCCATCCCGGCTGTAAGAACTGGGGTGGGCTGAAATTTAGATAAGAATGCTCTGGTATCCTGATGGGTCCTTGTTTGCCAGGTGCACATACAGGAATACTTCTGTTCAATTTATAGGAATGATGATCTAAGATCTACCCCAAACATATAACACTGCTGTGCATTTTGAGGATCTTACCTGAGAAACCTTTGGGACACTAATATTTGGGACAATTCTCTACTATTAAATGTTATTATGGATTGTCATTTTAGGACTGAAGCTGGATATGACCTTCCATTAAGCTGAGTTTAAAATGTTTTTAATGGAAATTGTGTTTTATAGCCAGGTTCATATTGTTATTATTTTTATTAAAATACCTTTAAATACAGTAGAATAATAGAAGTAAATTGGAGTCTCTTAAAACTGCATGCTCTTTCTGAATTGTGAAAGTTTAATGTTCCTTTAGGCAACAGATTGCTATTAACTCTAGGTTAAACATATAGCTACTGGACTGTTAAAGCATACATACATATGGTGGGGTACTGTAATTACTGCTTATCCATTTTTGCTGCACACTAATTTCAACTTTGTGAGTTGATATGATTTTCGATTTTTTGATGCTATAGTACCAAACAGTATATTAAAGGGACATGAAACCCAAAATGTTTCTTTCATTATTCAGAAAGAGAATACTCTCTCAAAAAAAAATCCAATTTACTTCTATTATCAAATTTGCTTCATTCTCATGTTATTTTTTGTTGAAGAGATATCTAGGTAGGTAGCGTGCACATGCCTGAAGCATTACATGACAGGAAAAAGTGCTGTCGTCTAGTGCTCTTGCTAATGTATGACATTGTTGCAAAATTGATGCCCTATAGTGCTGCAGACACATGCACACTCCTAAGCTTACACCCCTGCTTTTCAACAAACAATAACAAGAAATTAAGGACATTTGATAATATAAGTAAATTGGAAAGTTGTTAAAAATTGTATGCTCTATCTGAAAGTAAAAAAATTGGGTTTTATATCCCTTTAAGGCTGTCTATAGCACTGCATGGATGAGTAATTCTTAGTAACTTGGAGTAGAAAGGAAGTAGTATAGTTTCACCCTTTTTTATACCTATAATTTGAATGGGGTTTGAGAATGGCCTCTCTGGCTGGAAGGACTTCCGTTGGGGAAGGAGCGGTGCAGTTTACCTGCACGGCGGTGTTGTGAGAGGACGCCGACTCCCCACTCATAGCCACTTACCCTGGAGGCTCTGCAGAGGGGTTCAGAAGTGTGTGGCGCTTAGCGTGGCATAGCCCGCAGTAGTTTGGAGCCTTCCTAAGCCGCCCTTGGCTTGCAGGTATACCGCTGTGTGTTTTTATGTTTTCCCCTTGTCTAGAGGACTCCCCGCTAACTGCTCATGGAGCGTAGAAAGCTGGCTGATTGATGTTGTGGTGCAAGAAACCAGGCTTCCGTCACCAAGTACCCGGCTCGGCTGGGTGGTCATTCAGCCACTACTAGAAAGTTAGCTGACTGTTGTTGAAGCGCAAGTAATAAGGCTCTAGTCATCAAGTATCCGGCCCAGCTGGGAGTTTATTGAGCCGCTACTAGAAATCTGGCTGACAATCGCTGAGGCGCAAGAAACAAGGTTCTCGTTATCAAGTATTCGACCCGGCTGTTTGTTCATTTAGCCGCTACTTTGTTTGACCCCACTACAGCCCTGCATGTATATGGTATTTTAAGGGAGACATTAGTGGATTTTGTGCTGGACGATCCGCACCAGCTGAATTAGCTACATAGTAGCGTATGAGAAATCTCCTGTTTGATACTGGCTAACCGAGTTTAAACTTCGTTGGAGGATCGCTTTGGAGTCCCACAGTTTACTCCCTTGTTGTTTTCAGGCTGTGACAGAGGCAGCAGTCGGCGCAGCCACCTTTTTCCCCCTTGAGGCCGGCCAGCATTCTGAGATCTACAGGTTACTGCTTATCCGCATCGTCGTGGACGGACAGGAGTCCGGCAAAAGCAAGTACTCTATTCTAGTATGCTGGCTTCCAATTCAAGGTCTGGAATTTGTGGGTCATTGTTGGTGCTGACATAGACACTAGCTATGGGGTCTTTTTTTTCTTGGGAGCTCAATCTAACCATCAGTTAGCTTAAAGAATAGATGGTAAGGGAAGCTCAAGTTCATCTAAATAATACTTTAAGGGGGTCAATACGTCAATAAAAAGTGACTCTGATATTGTGTGGACGGTAATTCTGTGTGGGACATTAATGTTTCTATACTGACCGTTTAAATCTCTTCCCAAAGGAGTAGGAGAAGAGAAGGGGGAATAACATAATTTATGTAAGAACTTACCTGATAAATTCATTTCTTTCATATTAGCAAGAGTCCATGAGCTAGTGACGTATGGGATATACATTCCTACCAGGAGGGGCAAAGTTTCCCAAACCTCAAAATGCCTATAAATACACCCCTCACCACACCCACAAATCAGTTTAATGAATAGCCAAGAAGTGGGGTGATAAGAAAAAAAGTGCGAAAGCATAAAAAATAAGGAATTGGAATAATTGTGCTTTATACAAAAAAATCATAACCACCTCAAAAAGGGTGGGCCTCATGGACTCTTGCTAATATGAAAGAAATGAATTTATCAGGTAAGTTCTTACATAAATTATGTTTTCTTTCATGTAATTAGCAAGAGTCCATGAGCTAGTGACGTATGGGATAATGAATACCCAAGATGTGGATCTTCCACGCAAGAGTCACTAGAGAGGGAGGGATAAAATAAAAACAGCCAATTCCGCTGAAAAATAATCCACACCCCAAAACTAAGTTTAAATCATATAATGAAAAAAACTGAAATTATAAGCAGAAGAATCAAACTGAAACAGCTGCCTGAAGTACTTTTCTACCAAAGACTGCTTCAGAAGAAGAAAACACATCAAAATGATAGAATTCAGTAAAAGTATGCAAAGAAGACCAAGTTGCTGCTTTGCAAATCTGATCAACCGAAGCTTCATTCCTAAATGCCCAGGAAGTAGAGACTGACCTAGTCGAATGAGCTGTAATCCTTTGAGGCGGAGTTCTACCCGACTCAACATAAGCATGATGAATCAAAGACTTTAACCAAGATGCCAAAGAAATGGCAGAAGCCTTCTGACCTTTCCTAGAACCAGAAAAGATAACAAATAGACTAGAAGTCTTTCGGAAATCTTTAGTAGCTTCAACATAATATTTCAAAGCTCTAACTACATCCAAAGAATGCAACGATCTTTCCTTAGAGTTCTTAGGATTAGGACACAATGAAAGAACCACAATTTCTCTACTAATGTTGTTAGAATTCACAATCTTAGGTAAAAATTTAAATGAAGTTCGCAACACCGCCTTATCCTGATGAAAAATCAGAAAAGGAGACTCACAAGAAAGAGCAGATAATTCAGAAACTCTTCTAGCAGAAGAGATGGCCAAAAGAAACAAAACTTTCCAAGAAAGTAATTTAATATCCAGCGAATGCATAGGTTCAAACGGAGGAGCTTGAAGAGCCCCCAGAACCAAATTCAGACTCCAAGGAGGAGAAATTGACTTAATGACAGGTTTTATACGAACCAAAGCCTGAACAAAACAATGAATATCAGGAAGATTAGCAATCTTTCTGTGAAAAAGAACAGAAAGAGCAGAGATTTGTCCTTTCAAGGAACTTGCAGACAAACCTTTATCCAAACCATCCTGAAGAAACTGCAAAATTCTAGGAATTCTAAAAGAATGCCAAGAAAAATGATGAGAAGAACACCAAGAAATGTAAGCCTTCCAGACTCGATAATATATCTTCCTAGATACAGATTTATGAGCCTGTAACATAGTATTAATTACGGAATCAGAGAAACCTCTATGACTGAGAATCAAGCGTTCAATCTCCATACCTTCAAATTTAAGGATTTGAGATCCTGATGGAAAAAAGGACCTTGCGATAGAAGGTCTGGTCTTAACGGAAGAGTCCACGGTTGGCAAGCAGCCACCCGGACAAGATCCGCATACCAAAACCTGTGAGACCATGCTGGAGCCACCAGCAGAACAAACGAATGCTCCTTTAGAATCTTGGAAATCACTCTTGGAAGAAGAACAAGAGGCGGAAAGATATAGGCAGGATGATACTTCCAAGGAAGTGACAATGCATCCACTGCTTCCGCCTGAGGATCCCTGGATCTAGACAGATACCTGGGAAGCTTCTTGTTTAGATGAGAAGCCATCAGATCTATTTCTGGAAGTCCCCACATTTGGACAATCTGACGAAATACCTCTGGGTGAAGAGACCATTCGCCCGGATGTAATGTTTGGCGACTGAGATAATCCGCTTCCCAATTGTCTATACCTGGGATATGAACCGCAGAAATTAGACAGGAGCTGGATTCCGCCCATACAAGTATTCGAGATACTTCTTTCATAGCCAGAGGACTGTGAGTCCCTCCTTGATGATTGACATATGCCACGGTTGTGACATTGTCCGTCTGAAAACAAATGAACGACTCTCTCTTTAGAAGAGGCCACGACTGAAGAGCTCTGAAAATCGCACGGAGTTCCAAAATGTTGATTGGTAATCTCGCCTCCTGAGATTCCCAAACCCCTTGTGCTGTCAGAGACCCCCATACAGCTCCCCAACCTGTCAGACTTGCATCTGTTGAGATCACAGTCCAGGTCGGAAGAACAAAAGAAGCCCCCTGAACTAAACGATGGTGGTCTGTCCACCACGTCAGAGAGTGTCGTACAATCGGTTTTAAAGATATTAATTGTGATATCTTTGTATAATCCCTGCACCACTGGTTCAGCATACAGAGCTGAAGAGGTCGCATGTGAAAACGAGCAAAGGGGATCGCGTCCGATGCAGCAGTCATAAGACCTAGAATTTCCATGCATAAGGCTACCGAAGGGAATGATTGAGACTGAAGGTTTCGACAAGCTGAAACCAATTTCAGACGTCTCTTGTCCGTCAGCGACAGAGTCATGGACACTGAATCTATCTGGAAACCTAAAAAGGTTACCCTTGTCTGAGGAATCAACGAACTCTTTGGTAAATTGATCCTCCAACCATGTTCTCGAAGAAACGATACAAGTCGATTCGTATGAGATTCTGCTAAATGTGAAGACTGAGCAAGTACCAAGATATCGTCCAAATAAGGAAATACCACAATACCCTGTTCTCTGATTACAGATAGAAGGGCACCGAGAACCTTTGTAAAAATCCTTGGAGCTGTTGCTAGGCCAAACGTTAGAGCCACAAACTGGTAATGCTTGTCTAGAAAAGAGAATCTCAGAAACTGATAGTGATCTGGATGAATTGGAATATGCAGATATGCATCTTGTAAATCTATTGTGGACATATAATGCCCTTGCTGAACAAAAGGCAGAATAGTCCTTATAGTTACCATTTTGAATATTGGTATCCTTACATAACGATTCATTATTTTTAAATCCAGAACTGGTCTCAAGGAATTCTCCTTCTTTGGTACAATGAAGAGATTTGAGTAAAACCCCAGCCCCTGTTCCAAAACTGGAACTGGCACAATTACTCCAGCCAACTCTAGATCTGAAACACATTTCAGAAATGCTTGAGCCTTCACTGGATTTATTGGGACACGGGAAAGAAAAAATCTTCTTGCAGGAGGCCTTATCTTGAAGCCTATTCTGTACCCTTGTGAAACAATATTCTGAATCCAAAGATTGTGAATCGAATTGATCCAAATTTCTTTGAAAAATCGTAATCTGCCCCCTACCAGCTGGGCTGGAATGAGGGCCGCACCTTCATGTGGACTTGGGAGCTGACTTTGGCTTTCTAAAAGGCTTGGATTTATTCCAGACTGGAGATGGTTTCCAAACTGATACCGCTCCTGTAGGGGAAGGATCAGGTTTTTGTTCCTTATTGTGACGAAAGCAACAAAAACGATTAGCAGACCTAAATTTACCTTTAGATTTTTTATCCTGTGGTAAAAAAGTTCCTTTCCCCCCAGTAACAGTTGAAATAATAGAATCCAACAGTGAACCAAACAATTTATTACCCTGGAAAGAAAGGGAAAGCAAAGTTGACTTAGAAGACATATCAGCATTCCAAGTTTTAAGCCATAAAGCTCTTCTAGCTAAAATAGGTAAAGACATATACCTGACATCAACCCTAATGATAAAAAGATGGCATCACAAATAAAGTTATTAGCATGTTGAAGAAGATTAACAATGCTATGAGTATTATGATCTGTTACCTGTTGTGCTAAAGCTTCCAACCAGAAAGTTGAGGCTGCAGCAACATCCGCCAAAGATATAGCAGGTCTAAGAAGATTACCTGAACATAAGTAAGCTTTTCTTAGAAAGGATTCAAGTTTCCTATCTAAAGGATCCTTAAAGGAAGTACTATCTGCCGTAGGAATAGTAGTACGTTTAGCAAGAGTAGAGATAGCCCCATCAACCTTAGGGATTTTGTCCCAAAACTCTAATCTGTCAGATGGCACAGGATATAATTGCTTAAAGCGTTTAGAAGGAGTAAATGAATTACCCAAATTATTCCATTCCCTGGAAATTACTTCAGAAATAGCATCAGGGACGGGAAAAACCTCCGGAATAACAACAGGAGGTTTAAAAACCGTATTCAAACGTTTATATTTAGTATCAAGAGGACCAGATTCCTCTATTTCTAATGCAATTAAGACTTCTTTAAGTAAAGAACGAATAAATTCCATTTTGAATAAATATGAAGATTTATCAGTATCAACCTCTGAAACAGAATCCTCTGAACCAGAAAAATCATTATCAGAAACAGAATCAGAATGATGATGTTCATTTAAAAACTCATCTGAAAAATTAGAAGTTTTAAAAGACCTTTTACGTTTACTGGAAGGAGGAATAACAGACATAGCCTTCTTAATAGATTTAGAAACAAAATCTCTTATGTTAACAGGAACACCCTGAATATTAGATGTTGATGGAACAGCAACAGGTAATGGAACATTACTAAAGGAAATATTATCTGCATTAACAAGTTTGTCATGACATTCATTACAAACAACAGCCGGAGGAACAGTTACCACAAGTTTACAACAAATACACTTAACTTTGGTAGATCCAGCATCAGGCAGCAATTTTCCAGAAGTATCTTCTGATTCAGGGTCAATCTGAGACATCTTGCAATATGTAATAGAAAAAACAACATATAAAGCAAAATTGATCAAATTCCTTAAATGACAGTTTCAGGAATGGGAAAAAATGCCAATGAACAAGCTTCTAGCAACCAGAAGCAAATAAGCAATGAGACTTAAATAATGTGGAGACAATAATGACGCCCATATTTTTTGGCGCCAAAAAAGACGCCCACATTATTTGGCGCCTAAATGCTTTAAGCACCAAAAATGACACCACATCCGGTGACGCCGACATTTTTGGCGCAAAAAACGTCAAAAAAATTACGCAACTTCCGGCGACAAGTATGATGCCGGAAATGACTAAGAAAATTTTTGCGCCAAAAAAGTCAGCGCCAAAAATTACGCAATAAAAAGAAGCATTTTCAGCCCCCGCGAGCCTAACAGCCCACAGGAAAAAAGTCAAATTTTAAGGTAAGAAAAATTGATTATTCATATGCATTATCCCAAATAATGAAACTGACTGTCTGAAATAAGGAATGTTGAACATCCTGAATCAAGGCAAATAAATGTTTAAACACAAATATTTAGAACTTTATATAAAAGTGCCCAACCATAGCTTAGAGTGTCACAAAAATAAGACTTACTTACCCCAGGACACTCATCTACATGTAGTAGAAAGTCAAACCAGTACTGAAACGAGAATCAGTAGAGGTAATGGTATATATAAGAGTATATCGTTGATCTGAAAAGGGAGGTAAGAGATGAATCTCTACGACCGATAACAGAGAACCCATGAAATAGACCCCGTAGAAGGAGATCATTGAATTCAAATAGGCAATACTCTCTTCACATCCCTCTGACATTCACTGCACACTGAGAGGAAAACCGGGCTCCAGCCTGCTGCGAAGCGCATATCAACGAAGAATCTAGCACAAACTTACTTCACCACCTCCATGGGAGGCAAAGTTTGTAAAACTGATTTGTGGGTGTGGTGAGGGGTGTATTTATAGGCATTTTGAGGTTTGGGAAACTTTGCCCCTCCTGGTAGGAATGTATATCCCATACGTCACTAGCTCATGGACTCTTGCTAATTACATGAAAGAAATATATGTAGGTGTTCTCTCCTTTATATATATATATATATATATATATATATATATATGTTTTTAACACAATCTGTTTTTTGTTTTGTTTACTTTAACTATTTTTTTTTTACTAAAGGAGCAGTGTTTCATTTGCCTTAAATATACACAGTACAATAACTTTGTATTGACATTATAAGGAAAAGGGAAACCCCATATCCCAAAACAAATGGAAATAAGAAAAAAAAACAAGCAAACAAATTCACAATAATGCATTCAGTCCAAAAGGATAGAAAAAAAGAGGAAGTTGTCATTTTTAATAACATTAAACGTTGGCCCATCCTCATGGGAAGACCAGCTTTTTAGTTCTGAGATAAGAATAAACATGGCATGCACTATTTTCCTTTTCCCATTCAGGAGAAATAAAATAAACAAATATTCTTACAGTATATCAAGTTGGATTGAAATGATGGAAACAAACATATATTCGTTTTTAGTCAACAAGATAAAGAAATGCAGGGATATAACTGGTAATATAGCAGAAATCATGATTTAGATAAGAAATACTTTTCAGACACTTATGTAAAAGTGATTCATTGTCTGTGTATTCAAGAAAAAAAGATGAACAAAAACTTTAAAGAAGTGTACGGCTGCTTTGGGACAGACCCTCTCTTTCACTCAGAAAGCCATAATGCAAAGGGGAAACAGTCATCTGAGGCTCCATGCAGACAACATGTCATCACACACAACCATTCTGTTGCTGGGTCTTGTCACAAATTCCAGCACAGTTGTTAATAGCAAAACATTGCTAGCCTAGAAGACAATTGTTTGATTGAAAACAACAATTCACTTGTTTCTACCATCGTCAATGCCTTTAGACTCTTACTTGCTGGAATACTGAAAAAACTATTAAAGGGACAGTCAACACCAAAATTGTTATTGTTCGTGGAGTTGTGGCTGACACTGCACTAATTGGCTAAAATGCAAGTCAAAAGGTACAAGGTAATCACAGAGGTTAAAAGTATATTAATATAACCATGTTGACTGTGCAAAACTGGGGAATGGGTAATAAAGGGATTATCTATCTTTTTAAACAAATAAAAGTTGACTGTCCCTTTAATTTCTCCAAAACAGAAATACAATTTTCTGATTACAAAGCAACACATTTAATATCTCATTAAAATTGTTGAATTAAATGGAGTTGGTAGATCAGAGGGACTATGTTCATCTTAAAATGTATCACATAATACATCCTGGTTGAGATAGCCGCATCATCCACAGATGGAAGGCGCTTCAGCCAATCACCAGCTTCATAAAATAACCAACAACCTTTAATACATAGCTCAGTAAAATGAGAAGTAGTCTTATTGAGGTTATGAAATAATAATACAATCTATTAATAAAAAGAGAGAAGCGCTCAACCTGGGAACGAACAACTTCTAGGGTGGTAACTAGCCATAGAACAAGCTATTATTCGTTCCCAGGTTGAGCGCTTCTCTCTTTTTATTTATGCAAATTATGACACTTAGGGAAGTCTCCCTAAGTGTGATGCGGAAATCCAGAACTGGACCTGTTGCTCAGTGTGCCTAGAAGGATATGGCTGCACCTCACTGACGAGGCCCACAATAGGCCGAAACGGACGTCTGGGGTTTTGCTGTTTCTCTCGTTCAGAGAGGGATTGCCTGGTATTTCGGGCCTGAACTGCACTGTTAAGTCAGGATAAGACTGATATGCTTGAGGAAAGTTCTTCTTTGTGAAAAGCACATATTGAGCAAAAAGAGGCTTCTTCTAGGGTGGTAACTAGCCATAGAACAAGCTATTGTTCGTTCCCAGGTTGAGCGCTTCTCTCTTTTTATTTATGCAAACTATGACACTTAGGGAAGTCTCCCTAAGTGTGATGTGGAAATCCAGACGTGGACCCTTTGCTCAGTGTGCCTAGAGGGATATGGCTGCACCTCACTGACGCGGCCCACAATAGGTCAAAACGTACGTCTGGGGTTTTGCCGTTTCTCTAGTTCAGAGAGGGATTGCCTGGTATTTTGGGGCTGGACTGCACTGTTAAGTCAGGATCAGACTGATATGCTACAGGAAAGTTCTTCTCTGTGAAAGGCACATATTGAGCAAAAAGAGGCTGCTTCTCGGGTGGTAACTAGCCATAGAACAAGCTATTATGCTATTGTTCTTTCCCAGGTTGAGCGCTTCTCTCTTTTTATTTATGCAAATGATGACACTTAGGGAAGTCTCCCTAAGTTTGATGCGGGAATCCAGACGTGGACCCGTTTCTCAGTGTCCCTTATGGTTGCACCTCACCGACGAGGCCCACAATAGGCCGAAATGTATGTCTGGGGTTTTGCCGTTTCTCTCGTTCAGAGAGGGATTGCCTGGTATTTCGTGGCTGGACTGCACTGTTAAGTCAGGATCAGACTGATATGCTACAGGAAAGTTCTTCTCTGTGAAAGGCACATATTGAGCAAAAAGAGGCTGCTTCTAGGGTGGTAACTAGCCATAGAACAAGCTATTATGCTATTGTTCGTTCCCAGGTTGAGCTCTTCTCTCTTTTCATTTATGCAAATAATACACTCTAGTAAGTACACAGTGCATGTGACAAGAGAGAAGATACAATTTACACCAAATGCATATGAGACAATACAGATGTGGATTGCAGTAAGATTTGCAATAAAGTGTGATACATTGGCAATAGTCACATCAAGAAAAATATGCCTGTTTGTTACATATGATACCTCTTTTTATTTATAATTCAAAAACGAGAAATTCCCCAGGCTCAGGAAAGATCACTCTTGGATCTATATTAATTAAGTGAAACAGCGCTAATGAGTTATTATTACATTTTAATTAACAATAGAGAAAACGCTAGAGGTTTTGTGGGGAAGAAAACAGTGGGTGCCACAATGTGCCCCATCAATTAAACGGTATCTGAAACCTATATAATATTATCCTATATTATAAAAGGCAAGTGTGTGTCTGAAGCCGTCATGCGCAGTACAGACAAACACTTGGCCTTAGAAAGCGCACAGCTGATCGCACGCGCACCCACCCGACCTCGCACGCGCACCCCTGCAGATGAAAACAGCAGCGCGAGGACCGGACAAGTGAAAGAGCACAGCTGATCGCACGCGCACCGCTGCAGGTGAAAACAGCAGCGCGAGGACCGGCGAGGGGAGAGAGAGAGGAGAGAGAGAGAGACCCGTGTGAACGGGCTTTAGGACTAGTAACATATATTAGCCTTATTTCAAATAAAATTCTAAAAAGAACTGTAGAAAAACAAACAAACATATGAGCTCTGTTAAAGCAATGACTGGAATAGCGTAATGGTGGAGTTTGACACCCTTGAGTAAGGCTGATAGGATTGGAGCAATGGGTTTAAAATTACAATAGGTATAGAACATATTATGCCATCTCGGCCGCAGATGGAATTCAGTGTATAGCATTATTGGTATGTCCCTTTGTAGGAAATAAATAGTCTATTATCCACTTCTCAGAGTGTTTCATACAACATATATAGACTAGGCAAACAGGACCATGTCTCTCCACAATCATGTTGTGATTAGTAAATTTAAGCTCCAAATCAATCAGAAAGTGAGGGAAAAGTTAACTCATTAAAACTTGATGAGAGAGGAGTGGTAATCAGTAGGCAAGATATTGTACAGAATAAAGTGAATCAAACATTTTACTACATGTAGAAAGCAAAAGCACAATATATTGATTAACCCACTTCAAGCTTGTGAGATTCAGGAGTATAAAACTGCATGATATTGAAAAACAAACAACCTACTATAATTAGAAGGCAAAAACATATTGGCAAATACAAGCTGGCTAGCTGATTCCTAGTAATAATATATTAACCCACTCTAGTCTTGTGAGGCTTGGAAGTATGGCACAGCAGAATATGAGGGGACTGAGGATGCAATGTGTGACAACTTTCATTAATGTTGAGTAGCTTGGGAGTATAGAACAGAAGAATACAGGGTATGTTGTTTGGAACTGTGGTGTGTATTGACTGGGTATTTCAAGGGATTGTTGCAAGTAGCTCAAACAAAAAGAGATCTGAAGTCCCAGATGCTCAGCGCTGTGTGAGTTGTCCGGCCTCCCAAAGAAGGTAAGCCCAGAATCAAGAGGGTTCAGGGAGTCAGGACTAGGAGTGTTTGCCTGTAGAGCAGTAGTAGGTAGTAACCTTCCCACTGAGGATTGATTTGTGTGAGCTGTAAAGGTCTCTGCAACTCCCTCCCGAGACGCGCTTCTAGAAAGTAACATGGCGCTGGTGTTGCTTCTGGTGATATCAGGGGAGAAAAGTGCAGAAGCCTCTCTAGTCCAGTTGAAGGGATGAAAGATGGTCTGAAGTGGGCTTCGAAAGCTTAGATAGTAGAGACTGCTGGAGACTTTTTAGGATGCAATCTTTGCATACAAGTCGTCGCTGAATATTTGTCTGAATGTGTCAAGTAGATCTTTAAGCTCTCCTAAAGAGCACTGTGAAGTGTCCTCCATACTAGTCTGTTTAGCGATTTGAGCATACATAGCTGTACATATTATTTGCGCAGTTCTGGTATGACTGCAAGGCCACTGCTTTCAGCCTCAACTGTCCGGATCCAGCCTAAGACCTCATACACACAGCAAGTTTGGCATTAATCAGTTCTGCAGAAGATGAGGCATCTGAAGATGCTCAATTCAGATGTAGATGCTGTAAATTGTCCACGATAATAAGCAGATTAACTGGATCAGTTCACTAGCTGTAGACTTTGCAACCAGTCATGGCCGCTGCCCGGAAACGCCCCCCTTGAAAGAGAAAGTTTGAACTCAGAGATATATTATAAGGAAACTTTTACCCTCATTTCTAATTTTGAGTAATACTTTCAACTGGATGCAATGACACCTGCAGTGTCCAGAAAACCTAGTTGAAAAATAATATTTTATTAAAGAGCAAAAAGATCAAATTACTACACAAGTTAGATGCTGATGGTTTTCCATTTCAACAAGTAGAACAAAAAAACAAAACAGGAAAATACAGTGCTTTAGAAAAAGATAAGCACATACCTCATTACATGAAAAACAGGGGGTCTAAAGAATACAATGATATGACCAAACTAAAACAACAAAGAGTACAGAAACAAAAATGGCACGTTATTCTTTGTTGAAGAGATATCCAGATAGGCAGCTTGCACACGTCTGGAGCACTACATGACAGGAAACAGTGCTGCCATCTAGTGCTCTTGCTAACGTATAATATTGTTGCAAAAATGCTGTCATATAGTGCTGCAGACACGTGCACACTCCTGAACTTATTTGCCTGCTTTTCAACAAAAGATAACTAGAAAATGAATAAAATTAGATAATAAAAGTTAACTGGAAAGCTGTTTAAAACTGTACTGTAAGTTCTATCTGAATTATGAGAAAAAAAATAGGTTTTATGTAATTTAAAGGGACACTGAACCCAATTGTTTTCTTTTGTAATTCAGAAAGAGCATGCAATTTTAAGCAACTTTCTAATTTACTCCTATTATCAATTTTTCTTCGTTCTCTTGCTATCATTATTTGAAAAAGAAGGCATCTAAGCTTTTTTTTGGTTTCAGTACTCTGGACAGCACTTTTTTTTTATTGGTGGATGAATTTATCCACCAATCAGCAAGGACAACCCAGGTTGTTCACCAAAAATGGGCCGGCATCTAAACTTACATTCTTGCATTTCAAATAAACATACCAAGAGAATGAAGAAAATTTGTTAATAGGAGTAAATTCGAAATTTGCTTAAAATTTCATGCTCAATCTGAATCACAAAATACATTTTTTTGGGTACAGTGTCCCTTTAAGTAGTTATACTGCAAACAGAACCACTTTACTGTCTTTTATAATAGATACAAACTTAGGCCTCAAAATATTTCCCCCTTAAAAGTGTATTATAAGATTTGTTTTAGTCCACTACTGCTGGATTACAATTAAAGGGACAGTAAACACCTTGTAATTACAAGACATTTCTGTTGTCCTGCTAAAGAATAACATATCAGCCAAGTCTTAAATTTTTGAAAACCAAATTAACATCCTTTTTACTGTAATAATTTTTAAATAACCAAACTCCATCCACCATTTTCTTATTTGGAGGAGCCAATCTGGGCTTTAGTCTTCAGACAACAAGGCTACTGTCATTAAGTTAGTATAAAATACATTGTTTTGCAGTTGTTATCTGATAGAGCTAATTTGGGAAAGATGTGTAGCTGAGTTAGCCTTGAAAAGTCAGCAGGATGCATGTCAAGTTCTGATACAGTAATTAGAAATTGCTAAATTATTTGCTAAATTTTCTGAGCTAAGTTACTGTCCCTTTAAGTATTAAATGGACAGTGCATTTGTTAAGGCTTATATATATATATATATATATATATATATATATATATATATATATATGTGTAGATGGAGGATAAAAGTCCTCAGAGGGTGCGCAGGTGATGACAAATAGTTGATGTAAAGAAACTCAAAGGCGATGGCTGCACCCACCACTTATTAAGGAGTCACACACCCTTATCACCTTTATATAGAATTCCAGTGATTGACTATTTTGCGATTTAGAAGTATCCTCCAGTGACCCCCATAATTATTTTATTGGCACGTGTCACTTAACTATTATCACTTTACCATCACACAGTGCATGTACCAACACTTTATTCCAATATTCACATATCGTTTATTTATTTGAATTTTTTTTTTTAACATTCTATTAATATGTTATCAGTTAGTGAAAGAACCAATAAGAGACTACTGTTGGTCTCACATGTAGCCACTTCCAATGTAACATCCGGTGCGGGGGATTCTATAGATGATCTATCCATCCACGCCCTTTTTTCTAGGCTAGAAGAATCCATCAACACCGAATGTCGACATTGGTTAGATTCTGAGACGCTACAAAAGTACTTAGACAAGAAACAAATACCACGGGGTCTAAGATTATCTAAAAATTGTTCCTTTAAAGATAATTCGGCCATTTTAAATAAGTGGGAGGAAGCCTCGAGTGACTGTTCTTTTATACTTATGAAAATACTTATTTCTCATAGGAAAACACTAATAGAACAGATCACCAAGGAGATTGAGAACATACAAATGAGTCTAGAAAAATTCAAAAATTCACAATTATATGATGAACTCAATGATATGGTTTTAAAAAAGACAGATTCATATCAAAAAGATCTGATCAATGTTAAAAATAGGAAAATTATCAGGGATGAAGAAGACTATTTGAAAGGTGAAGTTTATAGTTATAACAAAAAGAAAATAAATCAATCTTTAGGAGGAATATCCCAAGGCTCTACCACAGATGACCAGACCTCACCTATTAATTCTGGTGATGATTGGACTTTGGTATCCCACCATAAAAATAAGAATAAGAATAAAAATAAGAATAAAAATCAAAGTACCCACAACTATCCAAACAATAATTCTAATGCCTCTGAATTGAGAAATTCAGATAGGTATGATTATCAGAATACACGTCATTATGACGATTATAATAATGAAACATTCCCACGGCACAATGATAATAGTTTTCGCCCTAGATTTCAGTCCTCAAACAATTATTATGGAAGACAAAAAGATAACTATACACATGAAAATTTTGATTCATATGCCAATAGGGTTCGTGAACATACCACACATAGAACCCCTGGATATGCACCCCATTATAGAGATTTAAGACCCAAGGGTGATAATTACTATAATAATTATCAACAACATGGTAGAAGATTCAATCAGAATCAAAATCATCAACAGTATGATAGGAGATATGAATTTAATCATAATCACCAACAATATGATAGAAGACCCAATTTCAATCATGAGAGGTCAGATAGATCAATCAACAATGTAGGTGGTCAACATTTAGGTATGACCAATCAAAACAGGCAACATCCTAACACGATTAATCAAGAAGAGAATCAGAGAATACCCAGTAGAGATAATGAAAATCATCATTTTAATCAAGGTGCCTCTAACAATTCCAACACAAGACAACCTAACACCAATTCACCAAATCATTTTTTAGAGCATGGACCACGCATGCCATCTTGGAAACAGAAGAGTATATCCAGTTACCTAGAGCCTGTAGTGTCGCTTACAACCCCCCAAAAAGGGAAAAGACCTCACGGCCAAGAGGACGTAGAGGACGAGGAACAGCCCTCAAAGAGGCAAAACTACAGGCACTAGGTAAAGGGATACACAATCTCTCATCACATAAACTTAATGATGATGAGGTGAGAATTAACCAGTGGCCTATCTTTTTGTCCAACCAACGAACACAACATTTTTTCACTATTCGTAGATTTGAACAGATTTACTCAAAAATTATCAATACAAAAATATTTTGCAGAGAAAAAATTAAGAAATGATACTGGTATTCCCATTATTACTGATTCAATGGATCCCAGACTAAAAGAGACACGAATTCCAACATTTGAACCTGATTCTTTAACTGACCAATTATATGAAGGTTTTATACGAACCCAGTTTAGAAATAAATCGAACTTCACACCACACCTACAGAATAATGCCCACATTGAAATCTTTAGGCAATTAGTGGGAGAAGATTTAGAACGAATTCCTAAAAACAAAACCAGAATGATTAATAACAAAAATAAAATTCAATTTAATCTTTTTCCCAATGAGCGTAGAGCTATTGATAGCCTAAAAAATGATAGATCCTTAGTTATAAGACAGGCGGATAAGGGGGGCGCCATCGTCCTCCAAAACCTGGAGGATTATCTTATGGAGGCTCGTAAAATTCTATTTGATACTACATACTATTCAAAATTAAATCATGATCCGACCAAACAGTTTGCAGGGATTCTAAAAGATATTGTTGAATCAGCATTTAAAGAGAACATAATAATAAAAAAAGAAAAAGATTTTCTGTTGCCCAAAGAACCAAATTTGGCATTTTACTATCACTTGCCAAAATTGCACAAAAATCTGACTTGCCCGCCAGGATGGCCCATTATCGCGGGCATTGGTAGCCTCACTGATAATGTGTCGTCCTATGTGGATTTTTTCTTGCAAAAACATGTACTGGGTCTCGAATCATATATTCGAGATTCCAGTGATCTAATTGATAAACTTGATAAAATTGAGATTACTCCAGACCTATTGTGGATAACATGTGATGTTCAGTCGTCGTATTCCAATATTCAGCATCATTTAGGCTTATCATCAGTATCCGAATTTTTAAGAAATGATATCTATCTGCCGGATGCCCAATGTGACTTTATTTTACAATTGATCTCTTTTATTTTGAGACACAATTATTTTTTGTTTCAGGATGAATTCTTTCTCCAGGTCAAGGGTACCGCCATGGGCACCAGGTTCGCCCCAAGTTATGCTAACCTGTTCATGGGTTCATTTGAACAACAATTAATCTATGAGGGCATTTTTGGGGCGAGCCTGGTGTTCTATGGGCGGTACATAGACTATATGATTTTCATCTGGAGGGGCGATATTACGTCAGCCAATATGTTTGTTGAGTACTTGAATTCGAACGACAGAGGATTAACCTTCACTAGTTCCATACATCATGAAACCATAGTATTTCTGGATCTTGTCCTGAAATTTGAAGGTCCCAAAGTCACTACTGTCTCCCATTTCAAGATGGTAGACTGTAATAGCTATTTAGATTTTACCAGTCACCACTAATTCCCATGGAAGCGAAATGTGCCATATGGTCAATTTAAAAGAATTAGTCGAAACTGTAGTACCCTGGTGGAAGTCCAAAGTATGACACTAAAAGAACGTTTCAATGAGAAACATTATCCTCCACATATTATAGAAAAGGGCTATAAACGAGCCAAGGAAGATAAAAGAGAAGATTATTTTAGGAAAACTAATACAAAGCCAAGAAAAGATGAAAATGATTTTATGGAAAAATTCACCCCCTTTATTACTGAATACAATCGTCACCATAAAACAATACGTCAGATAATAAATAAACATTGGAGAATTCTCCAAAAAGACCCAATTTTGGGGAAGATTTTGACTGAGAAACCTAATATAGTCTATAGAAAGGCACCCAGTCTTAAATCGATGTTGGCCCCTAGTAAGGTGGTCAAACATAAAACTAAGATTAATGGCCACAATATAGGTTCTTTACCGATAGGTTCATATAGATGTAAGATGAAAAACTGTAAATTGTGCACTAAAATCATACATAAACAAACTATGTTTCAATCAAATATCACAGGCAAACTTTTCTCTATCATTGGCCACATCACATGTGCATCTAGATATGTAATATATCTATTGTCTTGTGTATGTGGGGTCCAGTATGTAGGCAGAATCTCTAGAAGACTCAGTATCAGATGGTCAGAACATCTGAGAAATATGAAAAATAATTTAAAGAACCATAGTGTCCCCAGACACTGTAACTACCATCATAATGGCCACGTCGAATGTTTCAGTTTTTACCCAATAGAATTTATTCCAACATCACACCTATATAATAGGATGTCTAGATTAAGACAGAGGGAGACTTACTGGATCCACACCTTAGGAAGTCTCCATCCCAATGGCCTTAATCTTAATATTGATTTGGCAGCATTTTGAAGAATTTGTGTGGTCCAGTGAGTCTCTTCTCCCAGGGTTTTTTTTTTTGTAATAATCCCATCCCTTGTAGTTTTATAGATCCAGCAGGTAATGTTATATAGCTTTATCAAGCAATACACCATTATTAGTTACCATCCACCATTTAATAATATCGAGATTTGCTCCTCTTGGAAGGTATCCGTAATAATTTTTTATAAGTGGTAGTGTCGCACTAATAGTTGATAATAATGTATTATTTTAAACATAAATAGAACAGTTAATTCCTAGGGTCATCAATTTATTTCTCCACCTACATTATGGGGCCCCTGAATTTACACTTGCATATAATTGGTATGTTTCTGTCCAAATTAATGCTGTTATATCACTAGGTTCATATTATTAACGAGGTACACTCCCAAAAGGGAAGGTTCATTATATTCACTTTTTTTATTGTTAATGTTATATGTATATGTCATGTAATATAATAGCCAATGGATGTTAGATTATGTTTTATATTATTGTTTTAATGATTATGTATCAACTGTAGTATTATTGTTTTAATGATTATGTATCAACTGTAGTATGTTTTAACTCGGCCAATGCTGGTGATGAACCGGTTAATTTTAGAACAGGAAGACAGGTATCACTTGTTGGGTACGCCCCCAAACAGGTGTTTGTTAGGTATTTGTTGTCAGCAAGGGCTCATTATAACACAGCCTGATGAAGCGGCATATCTAGCCGGGAAACGCGTTGCTGTTGTTTTCTTTTAAAATAAATACAGACGTTTTTATATACCTGTCCGATCCTGTTGTTTTTACTACCACACACTATCCCCCTTTGTAAGCCGAGACCTGCTGCCTGTGCCCGAAGCGGTATACCTGACATCTTCAGTGATGGTGTTCGGGTTTGTTTGGAGACACACGAGGCCAACAGAGGTGCTTACTGATTGGTAGACAGGGAGTGACGTACGCTCACGGAGGTGTGTCAGTCGGGCGACTCTCAATAGTCCCGACCTGCGCTTTGAGGCACGTCATCCGTGCCGCCATTCTTGTGAGTATCTGGATCAGCGGGGTTATCTGGCAGCGAGGGGCTCCTATTTTATTACACCACTATACTGTTTTATGGTTTGGGCGCCTTTCTTCTCTTCCTTTCTATATATATATATATATATATATATATATATATATATATATATATATACACAGGGAGTGCAGAATTATTAGGCAAATGAGTATTTTGACCACATCATCCTCTTTATGCATGTTGTCTTACTCCAAGCTGTATAGGCTCGAAAGCCTACTACCAATTAAGCATATTAGGTGATGTGCATCTCTGTAATGAGAAGGGGTGTGGTCTAATGACATCAACACCCTATATCAGGTGTGCATAATTATTAGGCAACTTCCTTTCCTTTGGCAAAATGGGTCAAAAGAAGGACTTGACAGGCTCAGAAAAGTCAAAAATAGTGAGATATCTTGCAGAGGGATGCAGCACTCTTAAAATTGCAAAGCTTCTGAAGCGTGATCATCGAACAATCAAGCGTTTCATTCAAAATAGTCAACAGGGTCGCAAGAAGCGTGTGGAAAAACCAAGGCGCAAAATAACTGCCCATGAACTGAGAAAAGTCAAGCGTGCAGCTGCCAAGATACCACTTGCCACCAGTTTGGCCATATTTCAGAGCTGCAACATCACTGGAGTGCCCAAAAGCACAAGGTGTGCAATACTCAGAGACCTGGCCAAGGTAAGAAAGGCTGAAAGACGACCACCACTGAACAAGACACACAAGCTGAAACGTCAAGACTGGGCCAAGAAATATCTCAAGACTGATTTTTCTAAGGTTTTATGGACTGATGAAATGAGAGTGAGTCTTGATGGGCCACATGGATGGGCCCGTGGCTGGATTGGTAAAGGGCAGAGAGCTCCAGTCCGACTCAGACGCCAGCAAGGTGGAGGTGGAGTACTGGTTTGGGCTGGTATCATCAAAGATGAGCTTGTGGGGCCTTTTCGGGTTGAGGATGGAGTCAAGCTCAACTCCCAGTCCTACTGCCAGTTTCTGGAAGACACCTTCTTCAAGCAGTGGTACAGGAAGAAGTCTGCATCCTTCAAGAAAAACATGATTTTCATGCAGGACAATGCTCCATCACACGCGTCCAAGTACTCCACAGCGTGGCTGGCAAGAAAGGGTATAAAAGAAGAAAAACAGAATTTATGTTTACCTGATAAATTACTTTCTCCAACGGTGTGTCCGGTCCACGGCGTCATCCTTACTTGTGGGATATTCTCTTCCCCAACAGGAAATGGCAAAGAGCCCAGCAAAGCTGGTCACATGATCCCTCCTAGGCTCCGCCTACCCCAGTCATTCGACCGACGTTAAGGAGGAATATTTGCATAGGAGAAACCATATGTTACCGTGGTGACTGTAGTTAAAGAAAATAAATTATCAGACCTGATTAAAAAAACCAGGGCGGGCCGTGGACCGGACACACCGTTGGAGAAAGTAATTTATCAGGTAAACATAAATTCTGTTTTCTCCAACATAGGTGTGTCCGGTCCACGGCGTCATCCTTACTTGTGGGAACCAATACCAAAGCTTTAGGACACGGATGAAGGGAGGGAGCAAATCAGGTCACCTAAATGGAAGGCACCACGGCTTGCAAAACCTTTCTCCCAAAAATAGCCTCAGAAGAAGCAAAAGTATCAAATTTGTAAAATTTAGAAAAAGTGTGCAGTGAAGACCAAGTCGCTGCCTTACATATCTGATCAACAGAAGCCTCGTTCTTGAAGGCCCATGTGGAAGCCACAGCCCTAGTGGAGTGAGCTGTGATTCTTTCAGGAGGCTGCCGTCCGGCAGTCTCATAAGCCAATCGGATAATGCTTTTAATCCAGAAGGAGAGAGAGGTAGAAGTTGCTTTTTGACCTCTCCGTTTACCAGAATAAACAACAAACAAAGACAAAGTTTGTCTGAAATCCTTAGTAGCTGCTAAGTAAAATTTGAGAGCACGAACTACATCCAAGTTGTGCAACAAACGTTCCTTCTTTGAAACTGGATTAGGACACAAAGAAGGCACAACTATCTCCTGGTTAATGTTTTTGTTAGAAACAACCTTTGGAAGAAAACCAGGTTTAGTACGCAAAACCACCTTATCTGCATGGAACACCAGATAAGGAGAAGAACACTGCAGAGCAGATAATTCTGAAACTCTTCTAGCAGAAGAAATTGCAACCAAAAACAAAACTTTCCAAGATAATAACTTAATATCAACGGAATGTAAGGGTTCAAACGGAACCCCCTGAAGAACTGAAAGAACTAGGTTGAGACTCCAAGGAGGAGTCAAAATTTTGTAAACAGGCTTGATTCTAACCAGAGCCTGAACAAAGGCTAGAACATCTGGCACAGCTGCCAGCTTTTTGTGAAGTAACACAGACAAGGCAGAAATCTGTCCCGTCAAGGAACTTACAGATAATCCTTTTTCCAATCCTTCTCGAAGGAAGGATAGACTCTTAGGAATCTTAACCTTGTCCCAAGGGAATCCTGCAGATTCACACCAACAGATATACCAAATTATGTGGTAATTTTTCTGGTTACAGGCTTTCAGGCCTGAACAAGAGTATTAATAACAGAATCTGAGAACCCTCGCTTTGATAAGATCAAGCGTTCAATCTCCAAGCAGTCAGCTGGAGTGGGTCGAACGGACCTAGAACAAGAAGGTCTCGTCTCAAAGGTAGCTTCCATGGTGGAGCCGATGACATATTCACCAGATCTGCATACCAAGTCCTGCGTGGCCACGCAGGAGCTATCAAAATCACCGACGCCCTCTCCTGATTGATCCTGGCTACCAGCCTGGGGATGAGAGGAAACGGCGGGAACACATAAGCTAGTTTGAAGGTCCAAGGTGCTACTAGTGCATCCACTAGAGCCGCCTTGGGATCCCTGGATCTGTACCCGTAGTAAGGAACTCTGAAGTTCTGACGAGAGGCCATCAGATCCATGTCTGGAATGCCCCACGGTTGAGTGACTTGGGCAAAGATTTCCGGATGGAGTTCCCACTCCCCCGGATGCAATGTCTGACGACTCAGAAAATCCGCTTCCCAATTTTCCACTCCTGGGATGTGGATAGCAGACAGGTGGCAGGAGTGAGACTCCGCCCATAGAATGATTTTGGTCACTTCTTCCATCGCTAGGGAACTCCTTGTTCCCCCCTGATGGTTGATGTATGAACTTGGCCCTCGCTAGCTGAGGCCAAGCTTTGAGAGCATTGAATATCGCTCTCAGTTCCAGAATATTTATCGGTAGAAGAGATTCTACCCGAGACCAAAGACCCTGAGCTTTCAGGGATCCCCAGACCGCGCCCCAGCCCATCAGACTGGCGTCGGTCGTGACAATGACCCACTCTGGTCTGCGGAAGGTCATCCCTTGTGACAGGTTGTCCAGGGACAGCCACCAACGGAATGAGTCTCTGGTCCTCTGATTTACTTGTATCTTCGGAGACAAGTCTGAATAGTCCCCATTCCACTGACTGAGCATGAACAGTTGTAATGGTCTTAGATGAATGCGCACAAAAGGAACTATGTCCATTGCCGCTACCATCAAACCTATCACTTCCATGCACTGCGCTATGGAAGGAAGAGGAACGGAATGAAGTATCCGACAAGAGTCTAGGAGTTTTGTTTTTCTGGCTTCTGTCAGAAAAATCCTCATTTCTAAGGAGTCTATTATAGTTCCCAAGAAGGGAACCCTCGTTGACGGAGATAGAGAACTCTTTTCCACGTTCACTTTCCATCCGTGAGATCTGAGAAAGGCCAGGACAATGTCCGTGTGAGCCTTTACTTGAGGAAGGGACGACGCTCGAATCAGAATGTCGTCCAAGTAAGGTACTACAGCAATGCCCCTTGGTCTTAGCACCGCCAGAAGGGACCCCAGTACCTATGAGAAAATCCTAGGAGCAGTGGCTAATCCGAAAGAAAACGCCACGAACTGGAAATGCTTGTCCAGGAATGCAAACCTTAGGAACCGATGATGTTCCTTGTGGATAGGAATATGTAGATACGCATCCTTGAAATCCACCTTGGTCATGAATTGACCTTCCTGGATGGAAGGAAGAAGTGTTCGAATGGTTTCCATCTTGAACGATGGAACCTTGAGAAACTTGTTCAAGATCTTGAGATCTAAGATTGGTCTGAACGTTCCCTCTTTTTTGGGAACTATGAACAGATTGGAGTAGAACCCCATCCCTTGTTCTCCTAATGGAACAGGATGAATCACTCCCATTTTTAGCAGGTCTTCTACCCAATGTAAGAATGCCTGTCTTCTTATGTGGTCTGAAGACAACTGAGACCTGTGGAACCTCCCCCTTGGAGGAAGCCCCTTGAACTCCAGAGAATAACCTTGGGAGACTATTTCTAGCGCCCAAGGATCCAGAACATCTCTTGCCCCAGCCTGAGCGAAGAGAGAGAGTCTGCCCCCCACCAGATCCGGTCCCGGATCGGGGGCCCGCATTTCATGCTGTCTTGGGAGCAGTGGCAGGTTTCCTGGCCTGCTTTCCTTTGTTCCAGCCTTGCATAGGTCTCCAGGCTGGATTGGCTTGAGAAGTATTACCTTCCTGCTTAGAGGACGTAGCCCTTGGGGCTGATCCGTTTCTGCGAAAGGGACGAAACTTAGGTTTATTTTTGGTCTTGAAAAGACCTATCCTGAGGAAGGGCGTGGCCCTTGCCCCCAGTGATATCAGAGATAATCTCTTTCAAGTCAGGGCCAAAGAGTGTTTTCCCCTTGAAAGGAATGTCAAGCAATTTGTTCTTGGAAGACGCATCCGCTGCCCAAGATTTTAACCAAAGCGCTCTGCGCCACAGTAGCAAACCCAGAATTTTTTCGCCGCTAACCTAGCCAATTGCAAGGTGGCGTCTAGGGTGAAAGAATTAGCCAATTTAAGAGCACGAATTCTGTCCATAATCTCCTCATAAGAAGAAGAATTACTAATAATCGCCTTTCCTAGCTCATCAAACTAGAAACACGCGGCTGCAGTGACAGGGACAATGCATGCAATTGGTTGTAGAAGGGAACCTTGCTGAACAAACATCTTTAGCAGACCTTCTAATTTTTTATCCATAGGATCTTGGAAAGCACAACTATCTTCTATGGGTATAGTGGCGCGCTTGTGTAGAGTAGAAACCGCCCCCTCGACCTTGGGGACTGTCTGCCATCAGTCCTTTCTGGGGTCGACTATAGGAAAACAATTTTATAAATATGGGGGGAGGTACTAAAGGTATACCGGGCCTGTCCCATTCTTTACTAACAATGTACGCCACCCGCTTGGATATAGGAAAAGCTTCGGGGGGCCCCGGGGCCTCTAAGAACTTTTCCATTTTACATAGTGGTTCTGGAATGACCAGATAATCACAATCATCCAAATTGGATAACACCTCCTTAAGCAGAGCGCGGAGATGTTCCAACTTAAATTTAAAAGTAATCACATCAGGTTCAGCTTGTTGAGAAATGTTTCCTGAATCTGAAATTTCTCCCTCAGACAAAACCTCCCTGGCCCCCTCAGACTGGTGTAGGGGCCCTTCAGAAACCATATCATCAGCGTTCTCATGCTCTACAGAATTTTCTAAAACAGAGCAGTCGCGCTTTCGCTGATAAGTGGGCATATTGGCTAAAATGTTTTTGATAGAATTATCCATTACAGCCGTTAAATGTTGCATAGTAAGGAGTATTGGCGCACTAGATGTACTAGGGGCCTCCTGTATGGGCAAGACTGGTGTAGACGAAGGAGGGGATGATGCAGTACCATGCTTACTCCCCTCACTTGAGGAATCATCTTGGGCATCATTTTTACTAAATTTTTTTTATGACATAAAATACATATAGTTAAATGAGAAGGAACCTTGGTTTCCCCACAGTCAGAACACAATCTATCTGGTAGTTCAGACATGTTAAACAGGCATAAACTTGATAACAAAGCACAAAAAACGTTTTAAAATAAAACCGTTACTGTCACTTTAAATTTTAAACTAAACACACTTTATTACTGCAATTGCGAAAAAGTATGAAGGAATTGTT
>NC_069502.1:1035538826-1035546326 GCF_027579735.1 Bombina bombina
ACTGAAGTTTTTAATAAAAAATATCATCTGTCTTGAATAGACAGGGCGGGCCATGGACTCTGTACATCGCAAAAGAAAGAAATTTATGAGGTAAGTATAAATTTTGTTTTCTTTTGCATGATGTACCGAGTCCACGGATTCATCCTTACTTGTGGGATACCAATACCAAAGCTTTAGGACACGGATGAAGGGAGGGACAAGACAGGAACCTAAACGGAAGGCACCACTGCTTGTAAAACCTTTCTTCCAAAAATAGCCTCCGAAGAAGCAAAAGTATCAAATTTTTAAAATTTTGAAAAGGTATGGAGCGAAGACCAAGTTGCAGCCTTACAAATCTGTTCAACAGAAGCATCATTTTTAAAAGCCCATGTGGAAGCTACCGCTCTAGTAGAATGAGCTGTAACCCTTTCAGGAGGCTGCTGTCCAGCAGTCTCATAAGCCAAACGGATGATGCTTTTCAGCCAAAAGGAAAGAGAAGTTGCCGTAGCCTTTTGACCCCTACGCTTTCCAGAATAGACAACAAACAAAGAAGATGTTTGACGAAAACCTTTGGTTGCCTGTAAATAAAATTTCAAAGCACGAACCACGTCCAAGTTGTGCAACAGACGTTCCTTCTTACAAGAAGGATTAGGACACAGAGAAGGAATAACAATTTCCTGATTGATATTCCTGTTAGTAACAACCTTAGGTAGGAAACCAGGCTTGGTACGCAAAACCACCTTATCAGCATGGAACACAAGATAAGGTGAGTCACATTGTAATACAAATAGTTCAGAAACTCTTTGAGCTGAAGAGATAGCAACTAGGAACAAAACTTTCCAAGATAAAAACTTAATATCTATGGAATGCATGGGTTCAAACGGAACCCCCTGAAGAACTCTAAGAACTAAATTTAGACTCCATGGCGGAGCAACAGGTTTAAACACAGGCTTAATTCTAGCTAAAGCCTGACAAAAAGCCTGAACGTCTGGAACATCTGCCAAACGCTTGTGCAACAAAATAGACAGAGCAGATATCTGTCCTTTTAGGGAACTAGCTGACAATCCTTTCTCCAATCCCTCTTGGAGAAAAGACAAAATCCTAGGAATCCTGATTTTACTCCAGGAGAAACCTTGGGATTCGCACCGAAAAAGATATTTACGCCATATCTTATGATAGATTTTCCTGGTAACAGGCTTTCGAGCCTGAATCAAGGTATTTATGACCGACTCAGAGAAACCCCGCTTTGAAGAATCAAGCGTTCAATCTCCAAGCAGTCAGTTGCAGAGAAATTAGATTTGGATGCTTGAATGGACCTTGAATCAGAAGGTCCTGTCTCAGTGGCAGAGACCATGGTGGAAGAGATGACATGTCCACCAGGTCTGCATACCAAGTCCTGCATGGCCACGCAGGCGCTATCAAAATCACCGATGCTCTCTCCTGTTTGATTCTGGCAATCAGACGTGGAAGGAGAGTGAAAAGTGTAAAAACATAAGCCAGGTTGAACGACCAGGGTACTGCTAGAGCATCTATCAGTACAGCCTGAGGATCCCTTGACCTGGAGCCGTGACGAGGAAGTTTGGCGTTCTGACGAGACGCCATCAGATCCAATTCTGATGTGCCCCATAGCCGAACCAGTTGAGCAAACACCTCCGGATGGAGTTCCCACTCCCCCGGATAAAAAGTCTGACAACTTAGAAAATCTGCCTCCCAGTTCTCTACACCTGGGATATAGATCGCTGACAGATGGCAAGAGTGAGCATCTGCCCATCGGATTATCCTTGAGACCTCTATCATCGCTAAGGAACTCTTTGTTCCGCCCTGATGATTGATATAAGCCACAGTCGTGATGTTGTCCGACTGAAACCTGATGAATCTGGCCTAAGCCAGCTGAGGCCATGCCTGGAGAGCATTCAATATCGCTCTTAATTAAAGAATATTTATCGGTAGGAGAGCCGCCTCCCGAGTCCACAAACCCTGTGCTTTCTTTTGAGCATGCAAAGTTGCAGTGGTCTGAGATGCAAGCAAGCTATGTTCATTGCCGCTACCATTAGACCGATTACCTCCATATACTGAGCCACTGACGGCCGAGGAATAGAGTGAAGAGCTCGGCAGGTGGACAAAATCTTTGATTTCCTGACCTCCGTCAGAAATATTTTCATGTCCACCGAGTCTATCAGAGTCCCTAGAAATGAAACTCTTGTGAGGGGGAAAAGAGAACTCTTTTTTTACGTTCACCTTCCACCCGTGAGATCTTAGAAAGGCCAACACTAAGTCTGTGTGAGACTTGGCTAGTTGGAAAGTCGACGCTTGAATTAGAATGTCGTCTAGATAAGGCGCCACTGCTATGCCCCGCGGCCTTAGAACCGCCAGAAGAGACCCTAGCACCTTTGTGAAGATTTGTGGCGCCGTGGCCAACCCGAAAGGAAGAGCCACAAACTGATAATGCTTGTCCAGAAAGGACAACCTGAGGAACTGGTGATGATCTTTGTGGATAGGAATGTGTAGATACGCATCCTTTAAGTCCACGGTGGTCATATATTGACCCTCCTGGATCAATGGTAAGATAGTCCGAATGGTCTCCATCTTGAAAGATGGGACTCTTAGGAATTGGTTTAGGATCTTGAGATCCAGAATTGGTCTGAAGGTTCCCTCTTTTTTGGGAACTATAAACAGATTGGAGTAGAACCCCTGCCCCTGTTCTGCTTTTGGAACTGGGCAGACCACTCCCATGGTAAAAAGGCCTTCTACACAGCGTAAGAATGCCTCTCTTTTTGTCGGGTTTACAGACAATTGAGAAAGATGGAACCTCCCCCTTGGAGGGGAATCCTTGAAATCTAGAAGGTATCCCTGGGTTACAATTTTTACTGCCCTGGAATCCTGAACGTCTCTTGCCCAGGCCTGAGCAAAGAGAGAGAGTCTGCCCCCTACTAGATCCGGTCCCGGATTTGGGGCTACCCCTTCATGCTGACTTAGTGGCAGCAGCAGGATTTTTGGCCTGTTTACCCTTGTTCCAAGCCTGGTTAGGTCTCCAGGTTGGCTTGGATTGAGCAAAGTTCCCCTCTTGCTTTGCAGCAGAGGAAGAGGAAGTGGGACCACTCTTGAAGTTTCAAAAGGAACGAAAATTATTTTGTTTGGTCCTTGTTTTATTTGACTTATCCTGAGGGAGGGTATGACCCTTCCCTCCAGTAATGTCTGAAATGATCTCTTTCAGTGCAGGCCCGAATAGGGTCTTACCTTTGAAAGGGATGGACAAAAGCTTAGATTTAGATGACACATCAGCTGACCAGGACTTAAGCCATAATGCTCTACGCGCTAAAATGGTTAAAACCTAAATTCTTTGCCGCGAACTTAGCAAGATTAAAAGCAGCGTCTGTAATAAAAGAATTAGCCAACTTAAGAGCCTTAATTCTAATATCATCTAGTGGGGTCTCCATCTGAAGAGCCTCTTCTAGAGCCTCAAACCAAAAGGCAGCTGCAGTGGTTACAGGAACAATGCACGCTATAGGTTGAAGAAGAAAACCTTGATGAACAAAAAATTTCTTTAGGAGACCCTCTAACTTTTTATCCATAGGATCAATGAAAGCACAACTGTCTTCAATAGGTATAGTTGTACGCTTAGCCAGAGTAGAAATAGCTCCCTCCACCTTAGGGACCGTCTGCCATGAGTCCTTTATGGTGTCAGAAATGGGAAACATTCTCTTAAAAACAGGAGGGGGAGCGAACGGAATACCTGGTCTATCCCACTCCTTAGTAACTATGTCCGAAATCCTCTTAGGGACCGGAAAAACATCAGTGTAAACAGGAACCTCTAAATATTTGTCCATTTTACACAATTTCTCTGGAACGACAATAGGGTCACAATCATCCAGAGTAGCTAAAACCTCCCTGAGCAATAAGCGGAGGTACTCTAGCTTAAATTGAATCTGTCTGAGAGAACATCTTTCCTGAATCAGAAATCTCTCTCTCAGACAGCAAATCCCTCATCCCTACCTCAGAACATTGTGAGGGAATATCGGATACGGCCACTAAAGCGTCAGAAGGCTCAGCATTTGTTCTTAACCCAGAGCTACTGCGCTTCCCTTGCAACCCTGGCAGTTTAGATAAAACCTCTGTGAGGGTAGTATTCATAACTGAAGCCATATCTTGCAAAGTGAAAGAATTAGACGCACTAGAAGTACTTGGCGTCGCTTGTGCAGGCGTTACTGGTTGTGACACTTGGGGAGAACTAGATGGCAAAACCTGATTTCCTTCTGTCTGAGAATCATTTAATGCCAAATATTTCTAAGTCAAAATATGCTGTTTGCAATTTATAGACATATCAGTACAAGTGGGACACATTCTAAGAGGGGGTTCCACAATGGCTTCTAAACAAATTGAGCAATGAGTTTCCTCAGTGTCAGACATGTTTAACAGGCTATTAATGAAGCAAGCAAGCTTGGAAAACACTTTATTTAATGAAAAAAACACAATTTGCAAAAACGGTACTGTGCTTTTAAGAGAAAAAAAGGCATACACAAACTGCAAAACAGGTTAAAATTGCTTCAAATTTTCTGAAATTTTAACAGTGTATCCACTAAGCTTTAGGAGGATTGCACCACAAGTAAATAAGCAATAAACCCCCAAATGAAAAAAACGGATTGATAGTTGTCTAAAACTGGTTTAAAAACCCTATAGTACCTTGCCACAGCTCTGCTGTGGCCCTACCTGCCCTTAGGAAACGATAATATGGGGTTAAAGCTTCGATTAGGTCCTCAGAAGACTATCAGGACCTCAGGAGAAGTTGCTTGCTGCTTGTCTGTATAACTAAATGCGCAACTGAAACGCGAAAATAGGCCCCGCCCACCCCACTCGATGTTGCTGGGGCCTACACAAATCTAACAAACCTTGTCTGAAAGCCATGTGGGTTATAACAACCCCAAATAAGCCAAATGAACCCTCAAGCAAAAGTCCCAATGAAAAACGTTACTCCCAGAACACACAAACGTTTGTCCCAATTTCTCATAAACGAAAAATGTGCCCAAAAAATTAGCCCTTTATGCAAGCTAGTAAAGCCTCATATAACACTGGGATTACTGCTTACCCTTCCCCTAATGGGGATACTGTCAGCCTTTCTGAGTTAACACAGTCTCTGCAGAAAATATGACTGAACATACCTCATTGCTGTATAGCAAGAAAACGTTCCTCACACTGAAGTTTTCCTGTACTCCTCAGCTTCTGTGGGAACAGCAGTGCACCTTAGTTACAAATGCTAAGATCATAATCCTCATCTATGTTCTGCCTGAGAGTAAATAGTACAACACCGGTACCATTTAAAAATAACAAACTCTTGATTGAAGATAAAATAAAACTAACAGCTTAACACCTCTTTCAGTTTACCCTTCCTGCTTAGAGCAGGCAAAGAGAATGACTGGGGGGTGGAGTTAAGGGGGGGAGCTATATAGACAGCTCTGCTGTGGTGCTCTCTTTGCCACTTCCTGTTAGGAAGGATAATATCCCACAAGTAAGGATGAATCCGTGGACTCGGTACATCATGCAAAAGAAATAAAGACAGCCAATTCCGCTGAAAAAAGAATCCACATTCCAAATCAAAAGTTTTAAACTTTATAATGAAAAAAACTGAAATTATAAGCAGAAGAATCAAACTGAAACAGCTTCCTGAAGTACTTTTCTACCAAAAACCGCTTCTGAAGAAGAGAAAACATAAAAATGGTAGAATTTAGTAAAAGTATGCAAAGAAGACCAAGTTGCTGCTTTGCAAATCTGATCAACAGAAGCTTCATTCTTAAAAGCCCAGGAAATGGACACTGACCTAGTAGAATGAGCCGTAATCCTCTGAGGCGGGGATTTACCCGACTCCAAATAAGCATGATGAATCAAAAGCTTTAACCAAGATGCCAATGAAACGGCAGAAGCCTTCTGACCTTTCCTAGAACAAGAAAAGATAACAAATAGACTAGAAGTCTTTCTGAAATCTTTAGTAGCTTCAACATAATATTTCAAAGCTCTTACCACATCCAAAGAATGTAAAGATCTCTCCAAAGAATTCTTAGGATTAGGACACAACGAAGGGACAACAATTTCTCTACTAATGTTGTTGGAATTCACAATTTTAGGTAAAGATTTTAAATGAAGTCCGCAACACCGCCTTATCCTGATGAAAAATCAGAAAAGGAGACTCACAAGAAAGAGCAGATAATTCAGAAACTCTTCTAGCAGAAGAGATGGCTAAAAGGAACAATACTTTCCAAGAAAGTAATTTAATGTCCAGAGAATGCATAGGCTCAAACGGAGGAGCCTGAAAAGCCCTCAAAACCAAATTAAGACTCCAAGGAGGAGAGATTGACTTAATGACAGGCTTGATACGAACCAAAGCCTGTATAAAACAATGAATATCAGGAAGATTAGCAATTTTTCTCTGGAACAGAACAGAAAGAGCAGAGATTTGTCCTTTCAAGGAACTTGCAGACAAACCCTTAACCAAACCATTCTGAAGAAACTGAAAAATTCTAGGAATTCTAAAAGAATGCCAAGAGAATTTATGAGAAGAACACCATGAAATGTAAGTCTTCCAAACTCATTAATAAATCTTTCTAGACACAGATTTGCGAGCCTGCAACATACTATTAATCACTGAGTCAGAGAAACCTCTATGACTAAGCACTAAGCGTTCAATCTCCATACCTTCAAATTTAATGATTTGAGATCCTGATGGAAAAATGGGCCTTGAGATAGAACATCTGGCCTTAACGGAAGTGGCCAAGGTTGGCAACTGGACATCCGAACAAGATCCGCATACCAAGACCTGTGTGGCCATGCTGGAGCCACCAGCAGTACAAATGAACGCTCCATTATGATTTTGGAAATCACTCATGGAAGAAGAACTAGAGGCGGAAAGACATAAGCAGGTTGATAATTCCAAGGAAGTGACAACGCATCCACTGCTTCCGCCTGAGGATCCCTGGACCTGGACAGATACCTGGGAAGTTTCCTGTTTAGATGAGAAGCCATCAGATCTATTTCTGGAAGCCCCCACATCTGAACAATCTGAAAAAACACATCTGGGTGAAGAGACCATTCTCCCGGATGTAAAGTCTGGCGACTGAGATAATCCGCTTCCCAATTGTCTATACCTGGGATATGGCCCGCAGAGATTAGACAGGAGATGGATTCCGCCCATGCAAGTATCCGAGATACTTCTTTCATAGCTTGAGGACTGTGAGTCCGACCTTGATGATTGACATACGCCACGGTTGTGACATTGTCTGTTTGAAAACAAATAAACGGTTCTCTCTTCAGAAGAGGCCAAAACTGAAGAGCTCTGAGAATCGCACGGAGTTCCAAAATATTGATTGGTAATCTCGCCTCTTGAGATTTCCAAACCCCCTGCGCTGTCAGAGATCCCCAAGACAGCTCCCCAACCTGAAAGACTTGCATCTGTTGTAATCACAGTCCAGGTTGGACGAACAAAAGAGGCCCCTTGAATTATACGATGGTGATCTAACCAAGTCAGAGATAGTC
>NC_069502.1:1035851326-1035927183 GCF_027579735.1 Bombina bombina
TGAATATCGCCCTCAGCTCCAGAATGTTTATCGGGAGAAGAGATTCTTCCCGAGACCATAAGCCTTGAGCTTTCAGGGAGTCCCAGACTGCACCCCAGCCTAACAGACTGGCGTCGGGCGTTACAATGATCCACTCTGGTCTGCGGAAGCATATTCCCTGAGACAGGTGATCCTGAGACAACCACCAGAGAAGAGAATCTCTGGTCTCCTGGTCCAACTGTATTTGAGGAGACAAATCTGCATAATCCCCATTCCACTGTTTGAGCATGCATAGTTGCAGTGGTCTGAGATGTATCCGAGCGAAAGGGACTATTGTCCATTGCCGCTACCATTAATCCGATTGCCTCCATGCACTGAGCTACAGATGGCTGAGGAATGGAATGAAGAACTCGGCAAGTAGTTAAAAGTTTCAACTTTCTGACCTCCATCAGAAATATTTTCATTTCTAACGAATCTATTAGTGTTCCTAGGAAGGGAACCCTTGTGAGTGGGGACAGAGAACTCTTTTTGATGTTCACCTTCCACCCGTGAGACCTCAGAAAGGCCAATACAATCTCTGTGTGAGCCTTGGCTCTGTGAAAGGGTGGCGCCTGAATTAAGATGTCGTCTAAATAAGGCGCCACTGCTATGCCCCGCGGTCTTAGAACCACCAGAAGGGACCCTAGCACCTTTGTGAAAATTCTGGGAGCAGTGGCTAACCCGAATGGAAGAGCAACAAACTGGTAATGCTTGTCTAGAAAAGCGAACCTGAGGAACTGATGATGATCTTTGTGGATAGGAATATGCAGGTATGCATCCTTTAGATCCACGGTAGTCATATATGGACCTTCCTGGATCATAGGTAAGATTGTCCGAATGGTCTCCATCTTGAATGATGGGACTCTGAGGAATCTGTTTAGAATTTTTAGATCCAGGATTGGTCTGAAAGTTCCTTCTTTTTTGGGAACCACAAACAGTTTTGAGTAAAAACCCAGTCCTTGTTCTGCAATTGGAACTGGGTATATCACTCCCATTGTATGTAGATCTTCTACACAGCGTAAGAACGCCTCTTTCTTTGTCTGGTCTGTGGACAGACGAGAAATGTGGAACTTTCCCCTTGGAGGGGAGTCCTTGAATTCTAGAAGATATCCCTGGGAAATAATCTCTAATGCCCAGGGATCGTGAATATCTTTTGCCCAGGCCTGAGCGAAGAGAGAAAGTCTGCCCCCTACCAGATCCGGTCCCGGATCGGGGGCTACCCCTTCATGCTGTCTTGGTAGCAGCTGCAGGCTTTTTGGCCCGTTTACCCTTGTTCCAGCCCTGGTAAGGCTTCTAGGTTGCCTTGAGCTGTGAAGCGTTACCCTCTTGCTTTGCAGCTGTAGAGGCTGAAGCGGGACCGCTCCTGAAATTACAAAAGGAACGAAAATTAGCTTTGTTTTTAGCCTTAAAGGGCTTGTCCTGAGGGAGAGCATGGCCCTTTCCCCCGGTGATTTCTGAAATGATCTCTTTCAATTCTGGCCCGAAAAGGGTCTTTCCTTTGAAAGGGATATTTAATAATTTGGATTTTGACGACACATCGGCCGACCATGACTTGAGCCAAAGCGCTCTGCGCGCCATAATGGCGAAATCTGAATTTTTTGCCGCTAACTTAGCTAATTGCAAAGTAGCATCTGTGATAAAAGAATTAGCTAGCTTTAGAGTGTTAATTCTATCCATAATTTCATCGTATGAGGTCTCCGTCTGGAGCGAATCCTCCAGCGCCTCAAATCAGAAAGCAGCTGCAGTAGTTACAGGAATAATGCAGGCAATAGGTTGGAGAAGAAAACCTTGTTGAACAAAAATTTTCTTAGGTAAACCCTCTAACTTTTTATCCATAGGGTCTTTAAAAGCACAACTGTCTTCAATTGGTATGGTTGTGCATTTAGCAAGCAAAGAAACAGACCCCTCTACCTTAGGGACCGTCTGCCACGAGTCCCGCATGGGGTCAGTTACAGGGAACATTTTCTTAAAAATAGGGGGGGGGGGACAAAAGGGACACCTGGTCTATAACACTCCTTAGTAACAATATCCGCAACCCTCTTAGGGACCGGAAACGCATCAGTGAATACAGGGACCTCTAGGTACTTGTCCATTTTACACAATTTCTATAGGACCATAATAGGGTCACAATCATCCAGAGTAGCTAATACCTCCCTGAGTAATACGCGGAGGTGTTCCAATTTAAATGCTAATGTATCTGAATCAGCCTGATGAGAAACCTTTCCTGAATCGGAAATTTCTCCCTCAGACATCAAGTCCCTCACTCCCACTTCAGAGCGTTGTGAGGGTACATCAGATAAGGCTACCAAAGCTTCAGATTGCTCATAATCTGTTCTTAAAACAGAGGTATCACGCTTTGCAGGAAAAACTGGCAGTTTAGATAGGAAGGCCGCAAGGGAGTTATCCATGACTGCCGCTAGTTGTTGCAATGTAATAGGGGCAGACGCACTAGAGGTACTAGGCATCGCTTGAGCGGGCGTAACTGGTTGTGACACATGGGGAGAGGTAGATGGACTATCCTCATTACCTTCAGTCTGAAAATCATCTAGGGCCACATTTTTAAGTGCAACAATATGATCTTTAAAGTGTATAGACACATTAGTGCAATTGGGACACATTCTGAGAGGGGGTTCCACCATGGCTTCTAAACACATTGAACAAGGACTTTCCTTGGTCTCAGACATGTTTAACAGACTAGTAATATGTACAAACAGGCTTAGAAATCACTTTAAACAAATAAAATACACAATTTGAAAAAACGTTACTGTGCCTTTAAGAGATAAAAAGAGCACACAATTTTACAAAACAGTGAAAAATGCAGCAATCCTTTTGAAAATTTCACAGTATGTACCTAAAGCCTTAATAAGATTGCACCACAAGTTTCAAACCGATTAACCCCTTAATGCCCAAACAAGAACAGCCTAAAGCCAATAACCGGTTAAATTACTACAGCACCTTGCCACAGCTTACTGCTGTGGCCCTACCTGCCCTTAGGGATCAGTTTTGGGGGAATGAAGCTTCTTTTAGGCCTTCAAACAGCAGCAGGACCCTCCATGTGAAGAAGCATGAACTTGTCTTTCAATTCTAACTGCGCATCTGAGGCGCGAAATTAGGCCCCTCCCACTTCACTCCGGAGCTATGAGGCCTACAAAAATCACTTCTAAGTGAATAAATTTTAGCCATGTGGATAATAACCCCAGAAAGTACTCAAAAGTGCTTTAAAAGCGTCTCCCAACGAGTATTTCTTAAGTAAAATAATCAATTGCCCTAATTTAGTGTCAACCAGCATAATTAGCCCTGTTATGTAAGCATTCAATTCTTTACTAAGTCTCAGAACATAGCTTACCCTCCCCACATGGGGATATTGTCAGTCTTCTAGCATTATCTCAGTCTTGTCTAGAAATAAATGACTGAACATACCTCATTGCAGTCAAGCCTGCAAACTGTTCCCCCCAACTGAAGTTTTATGGTACTCCTCAGTCCTGTGTGGGAACAGCAATGGATTTTAGTTACAACATGCTAAAATCATCTTCCTCTCAGCAGAATTCTTCATCTTTTTTCTGCCAGAGAGTAAATAGTACAAACCGGTACCATTTAAAAATAAACTATAGATTGAAGATAATAAAACTACAATTCTAACACCACATTCACTTTACCCTCCCGTAGAGAGACCCTAGTGCTTAGAGCCGGCAAAGAGAATGACTGGGGGGTGGAGCTAGAGGGGGAGCTATATGGACAGCTCTGCTGTGTGCTCTCTTTGCCACTTCCTGTAGGGAATGAGAATATCCCACAAGTAAAGGATGAATCCGTGGAGTGGATACACCTTGCAAGAGAAATAGGACTCTGAGAAACTTGTTTAGACTCTTGAAATCTAAAATGGGTCTGAACGTTCCTTCTATTTTGGGAACCACAAAAAGATTTGAATAAAACCCCTGCCCCTGTTCCTGTATTGGAACGGGACGAATTACTCCCATAGTGGAGAGGTCTTTTACACAACGTAAGAATGCCTCTCTTTTCATCTGGTCTACAGACAATCGTGAAAGAAGAAACCTTCCCCTTGGGAGGGAATTTTTGAACTCCAGTTGATACCCCTGGGACACGATTTCTAGTGTCCAGGGATCCTGAACGTCTCTTATCCAAGCCTGGACAAAGAGAGAAAGTCTGCCCCCTATTAGATCCGGTCCCGGATCGGGGGCCGCCCCTTCATACTGTCTTGGGAGCAGCAGCGGGCTTCTTGCGTTGTTTACTTTTGTTCCAAGCCTGATTGGGTCTAGAGACGGACTTGGACTGTGCGAAGTTCCCTTCCTGTTTAGTGGAAGAGGAAGACGGGACTCCTTTGAGATATTGAAAAGAATGAAAATTACTCTGTCTCCTTTGTTTGGACGTCTTATCCTGAGGGAGGAGATGACCCTTACCTCCCGTAATGTCAGAAATGATCTCTTTCAATTCAGGCCCGAATAGAGTCTTTCCTTTGAAAGGGATAGCTAACAGCTTGGATTTAGAGGATACATCCGCAGACCAAGATTTCAACCATAAGGCTCTGCATGCTACAATGGACAAACCTGCATTCTTAGCCGCCAAATTGGCGATCTGAAAGGCGGCATCCGTAACAAAAGAATTGGCCAGCTTAAGGGCCTTGATTCTATCCAATATCTCTTCCAAAGGAGTCTCAGTCTTAAGAGACTCTTCTAGGGCATCAAACCTAAAGGCAGCCGCAGTTGTAACTGGTACAATGCAGGCCATTGGTTGCAATAGAAACCCTTGATGAACAAACAGCTTCTTTAGAAGACCCTCCAACTTTTTATCCATAGGGTCCTTGAAAGCACAACTGTCCTCAATAGGAATAGTCATACGCTTAGCTAGAGTAGAAATGGCTCCCTCCACCTTAGGAATCGTTTGCCAAACATCCCTAACAGTGTCAGGTAAAGGATACATATTCTTAAATATAGGGGAAGGAGAGAACGGTATACCCGGTCTTTCCCATTCCTTGGTAATAATTTCTTAAATTCTTTTAGGAATCGGAAAAACATCAGCATAAGTAGGGACCTCCAAATATCTGTCCATCTTACACAATTTCTCTGGAGGAACCACAATAGAGTCACAGTCATCCAGAGCACACAAAACCTCCCTCAGTAACTGGCAAAGGTGTTCAAGCTTAAATCTAAAAGACATCACGTCCGAATCTGTATTGGGTAATGCACTACCTGAGTCAGACAGTTCTCCTTCCGACAGAACCTCCCTACCCCCCCCCCCCTCAGAGTCCTTGGAGGGAACATCAGAGATCGCCATCAAGGAATCAGAAGCCACATGGACTACCTGGGTCTCTATTCTACTACGTTTACCCTGTAGTATTGGCAACTTAGATAACACTTCTGTAAGAGTTGAGGACATAACTGTAGCCATATCCTGCAGAGTGAATGACGCAGACACCGATGAAGAACATGGTGTTGCCTGCGTGGGCGTTATGGGCTGAGACGCTTGGGGAGATAATTGTGACTTATCCTGAACCTCATCAGTCTGAGCACAATCATTATTATCATCAGTTAAGAAAATTTGTTCTTTACACTGTAATACCCTAGTAATTAATACATGAGGGACAAAGGGGGTTCCACAATAGCATTTAAACACCTAAGGCATGTACGTTGCTCATCCATTTTAATAAATTGAAAAACAAGCAAATTTGACTTACTCACAGAGAAAATTCGATTGTAAAATAAATATGCCGAGTACTGTATCTTTAAGAACTCAATTCACACATCTTATAACGTTTTTTAATTTGTCAATTGAAAAAAAAACAAAATATGCTGAGTACTGTATCTATAAGGGAGAAACTATCTAAGTTCACCTTCCCTTCTTACACCGTTTTTTATTTGTCTTTGGAAAATAACCCACAAGTAAGCTTTGACACAGATTGCTCTGAAAAACATAATTTATGCTTACCTGATAAATTCCTTTCTCCTGTAGTGTAGTCAGTCCACGGGTCATCCATTACTTATGGGATATTAACTCCTCCCCAACAGGAAGTGCAAGAGGATCACCCAAGCAGAGCTGCTATATAGCTCCTCCCCTCTACGTCACACCCAGTCATTCGACCGAAACCAAACGAGAAAGGAGAAACTATAGGGTGCAGTGGTGACTGGAGTTTAATTTAAATTTTAGACCTGCCATAAAAAACAGGGCGGGCCGTGGACTGACTACACTACAGGAGAAAGGAATTTATCAGGTAAGCATAAATTATGTTTTCTCCTGTTAAGTGTAGTCAGTCCACGGGTCATCCATTACTTATGGGATACCAATACCAAAGCTAGAAGTACACGGATGACGGGAGGGAAAGGCAGGATCTTTACACAGAAGGAACCACTGCCTGAAGAACCTTTCTCCCAAAAACAGCCTCAGAAGAAGCAAAAGTGTCAAATTTGTAAAATTTTGAAAAAGTATGAAGAGAAGACCAAGTTGCAGCCTTGCAAATCTGTTCAACAGAGGCCTCAATCTTAAAGGCCCACGTGGAAGCCACAGCTCTCGTAGAATGAGCTGTAATTCTTTCAGGAGGCTGCTGTCCAGCAGTCTCATAGGCTAAACGTATTATGCTACGAAGCCAAAAAGAGAGAGAGGTAGCAGATGCTCTTTGACCTCTCCTCTGACCGGAATAAACTACAAACAGGGAAGATGTTTGGCGAAAATCTTTAGTTGCCTGTAAATAAAATTTCAAGGCACGGACTACGTCTAGATTGTGCAGAAGTCGTTCCTTCTTTGAAGAAGGGTTAGGGCACAATGATGGAACAACAATCTCTTGATTGATATTCTTGTTAGTGACTACCTTAGGTAAGAACCCAGGTTTAGTACGCAGAACTACCTTGTCTGAATGAAAAATCAGATAAGGAGAATCACAATGTAAGGCCGATAACTCAGAGACTCTACGAGCCGAGGAAATAGCCATAAGAAACAGAACTTTCCAAGATAACAGCTTGATATCAATGGAATGAAGGGGTTCAAACGGAACACCCTGTAAAACGTTAAGAACTAAGTTTAAGCTCCACGGTGGAGCAACAGTCTTAAACACAGGCTTAATCCTGGCCAAAGCCTGACAAAAAGCCTGAACGTCTGGAACATCTGACAGACGTTTGTGAAAAAGGATGGACAGAGCTGAGATCTGTCCCTTTAAAGAACTTGCAGATAAACCCTTTTCTAAACCTTCTTGTAGAAAAGACAATATCCTAGGAATCCTAACCTTACTCCATGAGTAACTCTTGGATTCGCACCAGTGTAAATATTTACGCCATATTTTATGGTAAATTTTCCTGGTAACAGGTTTCCTAGCCTGTATTAAGGTATCAATTACTGACTCCGAAAATCCACGCTTTGATAAAATCAAGCGTTCAATCTCCATGCAGTCAGCTTCAGAGATATTAGATTTTGATGTTTGAAAGGACCCTGAATTAGAAGGTCCTGTCTCAGAGGCAGAGACCAAGGTGGACAGGATGACATGTCCACTAGATCTGCATACCAGGTCCTGCGTGGCCACGCAGGCGCTATTAGAATCACCGATGCTTTCTCCTGTTTGATCCTGGCAATCAATCGAGGAAGCATCGGGAAGGGTGGAAACACATAAGCCATCTTGAAGGTCCAAGGTGCTGTCAAAGCATCTATCAGGACCGCTCCCGGGTCCCTGGACCTGGACCCGTAACAAGGAAGCTTGGCGTTCTGGCGAGACGCCATGAGATCCATATCTGGTTTGCCCCAACGTCGAAGTATTTGGGCAAAGACCTCCGGATGAAGTTCCCACTCCCCCGGATGAAAAGTCTGGCGACTTAGGAAATCCGCCTCCCAGTTCTCCACGCCTGGGATGTGGATCGCTGACAGGTGGCAAGAGTGAGACTCTGCCCAGCGAATTATCTTTGATACTTCCATCATCGCTAGGGAACTCCTTGTCCCTCCCTGATGGTTGATGTAAGCCACAGTCGTGATGTTGTCCGACTGAAACCTGATGAACCTCAGAGTTGCTAACTGAGGCCAAGCCAGAAGGGCATTGAGAACTGCTCTCAATTCCAGAATGTTTATTGGAAGGAGACTCTCCTCCTGAGTCCATGATCCCTGAGCCTTCAGGGAATTCCAGACAGCGCCCCAACCTAGTAGGCTGGCGTCTGTTGTTACAATTGTCCAGTCTGGTCTGCTGAAGGGCATCCCCCTGGACAGATGTGGCCGAGAAAGCCACCATAGAAGAGAATCTCTGGTCTCTTGATCCAGATTCAGCATAGGGGACAAATCTGAGTAATCCCCATTCCACTGACTTAGCATGCACAATTGCAGCGGTCTGAGATGCAGGCGTGCAAAAGGTACTATGCCCATTGCCGCTACCATTAAGCCGATTACCTCCATGCATTGAGCCACTGACGGGCGTTGAATGGAATGAAGGACACGGCAAGCATTTAGAAGTTTTGTTAACCTGTCCTCTGTCAGGTAAATTTTCATTTCTACAGAATCTATAAGAGTCCCCAAGAAGGGAACTCTTGTGAGTGGCAATAGAGAACTCTTTTCTACGTTCACCTTCCACCCATGCGACCTTAGAAATGCCAGAACTAACTCTGTATGAGACTTGGCAGTTTGGAAATCTGACGTTTGTATCAGAATGTCGTCTAGGTACGGAGCTACCGCTATTCCTCGCGGTCTTAGTACCGCCAGAAGAGAGCCCAGTACCTTTGTAAAGATTCTTGGAGCCGTAGCTAACCCGAAGGGAAGAGCTACAAACTGATAATGCCTGTCTAGGAAGGCAAACCTTAGGTACCGGTAATGATCCCTGTGAATCGGTATGTGAAGGTACGCATCCTTTAGATCCACTGTGGTCATATATTGACCCTTTTGGATCATGGGTAAGATTGTCCGAATAGTTTCCATTTTGAACGATGGAACTCTTAGGAATTTGTTTAGGATCTTTAAATCCAAGATTGGTCTGAAGGTTCCCTCTTTCTTGGGAACCACAAACAGATTTGAGTAAAACCCTTGTCCGTGTTCCGACCGCGGAACCGGGTGGATCACTCCCATTAACAAAAGATCTTGAACACAGCGTAGAAACGCCTCTTTCTTTGTCTGGTTTGTTGACAACCTTGAAAGATGAAATCTCCCTTTGGGAGGAGAAGCTTTGAAGTCCAGAAGATATCCCTGGGATATGATCTCTAACGCCCAGGGATCCTGGACATCTCTTGCCCAAGCCTGGGCGAAGAGAGAAAGTCTGCCCCCTACTAGATCCGTTGCCGGATCGGGGGCCCTCACTTCATGCTGTCTTAGAGGCGGCAGCAGGTTTTCTGGCCTGCTTGCCCTTGTTCCAGGTCTGGTTAGGTTTCCAGCCCTGTCTGTAACGAGCAACAGTTCCTTCCTGTTTTGTAGCGGAGGAAGTTGATGCTGCTCCTGCCTTGAAGTTACGAAAGGCACGAAAATTAGACTTATTCAACACACAAGGATAACAAGGGCACTATATAGGCAAGCTCCTCACTAGTTTCAATTATTTAAGATACTGTATTTAGTTTATAGTATCTATATTTTATATTCCTTTGAGGAGTGGTGCTAGCATCTGATACTGAACTTGCAACAAGATTGGGATATTCTCCCTAGAAAGAAATGCTATATAGCACTCTCTGCCCAGACTGGGGTAGAGCCACTGATACCTTTAAAATTTAACTTTTATTATTCACTTTAAAAAATGGGTGAACACAAACAAATTAAAATGTCTCTATCTCTAAATAGCTGATGTCAAAAGCTTCAGGTTATTACCAAATTATTCAAGTAACCGGTTGATTCCCAAATACTTTTATATATAGTTATATTAGATCAATCGGTATTCCCTTGTATTGGTCAAGTAAAATTGGTAGGAGCTTAGTAATGGGTGTTTATTTCGTTTGAATGTCTCATATATTTTTTGAGGCTTGTATTGGTGTAAAATTGGTTTGAATTGAGCCTGAGTGACAGTAGGGATTATCAACTTTTATTCACGTTTGTACATAGATTTCAGTTGTGGTTGAGTGTTTTAAAGATTTGTTTTTCTTGGTTATGTTGGTGTGCAGATGCCCTGGTTTGGGTATCCTTTACATTCAGATTTTTTGTGTGTATTCCAATTTTTTATATACACTCTTAAATTATTAATTAAGTAACAACACTGGTATGCGAGAATTCCTTGATACTAATAGTTTTCTTCCTAAGACCCACTGTTTACAATGTTTCTTTCTATAGTTACTCTTATTCTTATGGGTAACTGGGCTATTGTATTTATATATGTTTCATTCCTTCATAGGTGCTCAACAATTGTTTTTAGTTATAATAGCAATATCCACCTTGGGATTTTATTCCATTTTCATGCTAATTTTGCTTTTTGTGTTGGGTGTATTATTCGGGTGGCTATATAAATCCTATGAACATATAGTCCAGATTTGTTATATATCTTACTGTTGGGTGATACAATAATCGTGTAAGTATATTGCGTATTCTTATTCCAACATTCTTAGGCAATCTGTTTGATAATACTGCCTGTCTGCATCTATTTCTTTGCTTGATACTATATGTGCCCCCCTGATAGCAATCTTATCTTGCTGTTACCATTGTTTGTGGGGTTGCTATGCTGCTATATTTTGTATTGTTACTTTTAAACCACAAGTATTTTGTAATTGTAAAGTGTTGTAATAAGTATACAATGTTGCAACACTCTAACTCTGGTTCTTTGCTAGGGACTCCAACATTGATTTTCCTTGTAATTACGGTTCCACCTCTAAATTCGGTTACACTCTGTGCTTATTTGACTGTACCTATTAATTATACCACTGGGTGAGTCTTTCGGATTACCTACAACCAGGTACTATGTCTTCATAAATTATTCTAATGATATTTACGATAATATCCTAACTGCCGCTCTGCGCCGTTTTCACTACAGCTAGGTTTGGCAGTCTGTCACTAATATAGAGTCTAGTTCGATTGAGATCCGTTGGCAATCGATACTTCTATTTGGCTAAGTCCCTTATGGACACTAGTGGGGATGCACTTGGGTTAATTATTTAAATAAGGTTACCCATAAGTTATATTCCGGTTTTTATCGTAGTTTAACCATTAACCCCCAACATGCATTCACACACTGTTTGATATCTTCCCCATTACTTTTGCAAATTTTCGCTATTTGAGATAGATTAATTTAAAATACACACATAACACACTAGTGGGACCCCATTGTCCCACGCAACCCCCTGACGCGTTTCGCCAGTTACGGCTTTATCATGATAAAGCCGTAACTGGCGAAACGCGTCAGGGGGTTGCGTGGGACAATGGGGTCCCACTAGTGTGTTATGTGTGTATTTTAAATTAATCTATCTCAAATAGCGAAAATTTGCAAAAGTAATGGGGAAGATATCAAACAGTGTGTGAATGCATGTTGGGGGTTAATGGTTAAACTACGATAAAAACCGGAATATAACTTATGGGTAACCTTATTTAAATAATTAACCCAAGTGCATCCCCACTAGTGTCCATAAGGGACTTAGCCAAATAGAAGTATCGATTGCCAACGGATCTCAATCGAACTAGACTCTATATTAGTGACAGACTGCCAAACCTAGCTGTAGTGAAAACGGCGCAGAGCGGCAGTTAGGATATTATCGTAAATATCATTAGAATAATTTATGAAGACATAGTACCTGGTTGTAGGTAATCTGAAAGACTCACCCAGTGGTATAATTAATAGGTACAGTCAAATAAGCACAGAGTGTAACCGAATTTAGAGGTGGAACCGTAATTACAAGGAAAATCAATGTTGGAGTCCCTAGCAAAGAACCAGAGTTAGAGTGTTGCAACATTGTATACTTATTACAACACTTTACAATTACAAAATACTTGTGGTTTAAAAGTAACAATACAAAATATAGCAGCATAGCAACCCCACAAACAATGGTAACAGCAAGATAAGATTGCTATCAGGGGGGCACATATAGTATCAAGCAAAGAAATAGATGCAGACAGGCAGTATTATCAAACAGATTGCCTAAGAATGTTGGAATAAGAATACGCAATATACTTACACGATTATTGTATCACCCAACAGTAAGATATATAACAAATCTGGACTATATGTTCATAGGATTTATATAGCCACCCGAATAATACACCCAACACAAAAAGCAAAATTAGCATGAAAATGGAATAAAATCCCAAGGTGGATATTGCTATTATAACTAAAAACAATTGTTGAGCACCTATGAAGGAATGAAACATATATAAATACAATAGCCCAGTTACCCATAAGAATAAGAGTAACTATAGAAAGAAACATTGTAAACAGTGGGTCTTAGGAAGAAAACTATTAGTATCAAGGAATTCTCGCATACCAGTGTTGTTACTTAATTAATAATTTAAGAGTGTATATAAAAAATTGGAATACACACAAAAAATCTGAATGTAAAGGATACCCAAACCAGGGCATCTGCACACCAACATAACCAAGAAAAACAAATCTTTAAAACACTCAACCACAACTGAAATCTATGTACAAACGTGAATAAAAGTTGATAATCCCTACTGTCACTCAGGCTCAATTCAAACCAATTTTACACCAATACAAGCCTCAAAAAATATATGAGACATTCAAACGAAATAAACACCCATTACTAAGCTCCTACCAATTTTACTTGACCAATACAAGGGAATACCGATTGATCTAATATAACTATATATAAAAGTATTTGGGAATCAACCGGTTACTTGAATAATTTGGTAATAACCTGAAGCTTTTGACATCAGCTATTTAGAGATAGAGACATTTTAATTTGTTTGTGTTCACCCATTTTTTAAAGTGAATAATAAAAGTTAAATTTTAAAGGTATCAGTGGCTCTACCCCAGTCTGGGCAGAGAGTGCTATATAGCATTTCTTTCTAGGGAGAATATCCCAATCTTGTTGCAAGACGAAAATTAGACTGTCTAGCCCTTGGTTTGGCTCTGTCTTGAGGCAGGGCATGTCCCTTACCTCCAGTAATGTCAGCGATAATTTCTTTCAAACCGGGCCCAAATAATGTCTGCCCTTTGAAAGGTATGTTAAGCAATTTAGATTTAGAAGTCACATCGGCTGACCAGGATTTTAGCCACAGCGCTCTGCGCGCCTGGATGGCGAATCCGGAATTCTTAGCCGTAAGCTTAGTTAAATGTACTACGGCATCAGAAATAAATGAATTAGCTAGCTTAAGGACTCTAAGCTTGTCTATGATTTCATCCAATGGAACTGAGCTAATGGTCTCCTCTAGAGACTCAAACCAAAATGCCGCCGCAGCCGTGACAGGCGCAATGCATGCGAGAGGTTGTAATATAAAACCTTGTTGAGTAAATATTTTCTTAAGGTAACCCTCTAATTTTTTGTCCATTGGGTCTGAAAAGGCACAGCTATCCTCCACCGGGATAGTGGTACGCTTAGCCAGAGTAGAAACTGCTCCTTCCACCTTAGGGACCGTCTGCCATAAGTCCCGTGTGGTGGCGTCTATTGGAAACATTTTTCTAAATATAGGAGGGGGGGAAAAGGGCACACCGGGCCTATCCCACTCCTTAGTAATAATTTCTGTAAGTCTCTTAGGTATAGGAAAGACGTCGGTACACGCCGGTACCGCATAGTATCTACCCAGCCTACATAATTTCTCTGGGATTGCAACCGTGTTACAATCATTCAGAGCCGCTAATACCTCCCCTAATAATACACGGAGGTTCTCAAGATTAAATTTAAAATTTGAAATGTCTGAGTCCAGTCTATTTGGATCAGATCCGTCACCCACAGAATGAAGCTCTCCGTCTTCATGTTCTGCCATTTGTGACGCAGTATCAGATATGGCTCTAACATTATCAGCGTACTCTGTTCTCACCCCAGAGTGGTCGCGTTTACCTCTAAGTTCTGGTAATTTAGATAAAACTTCAGTCATAACATTAGCCATGTCTTGTAAAGTGATTTGTAATGGCCGCCCTGATGTACTTGGCGTCGCAATATCACGCACCTCCTGAGCGGGAGATGCAGGTACTGACACGTGAGGAGAGTTAGTCGGCATAACTTTCCCCTCGTTGTCTGGTGAATTTTTCTTAAAATGTACAGATTGACTTTTATTTAAAGTAGCATCAATGCAATTAGTACACAAATTTCTATTGGGCTCCACATTGGCTTTTGAACATATTGCACAAAGAGATTCCTCTGTGTCAGACATGTTAAAACAAACTAGCAATTAGACTAGCAAGCTTGGAAAATACTTTTCAAATAAATTTGCAAGCAATATAAAAAACGTTACTGTGCCTTTAAGAAGCACACAAAAAACTGTCACAGTTGAATAACAATGAACCGGATTAGTTATAGAAACTAAATTTTCACAGTAAATGCATAAATTTAGCAAAGGATTGTACTCATTAGCAATGGATGATTAACCCTTAATATCAGAAAAACGGATAACAATTGAAAATATAAGCGTTTTTATCACAGTCAAAGCACAGTCTCACAGGTCTGCTGTGAGTGATTACCTCCCTCAAAACTAGTTTTGAAGACCCCTGAGCTCTGTAGAGACGTCCTGGATCATGCAGGGAGAAGAAGGCAGACTGTGACTGAATTTCTAATGCGTAGTAAAAGCGCCAAGATAGGCCCCTCCCACTCACAATACAACAGTGAGGGAAGCTCAGTAAACTGTTTTAATTCAAAACAAACGACAGCCATGTGGAAAATAACGCCCAAAACAATTTTTCACCAAGTACCTCAGAAATTTAAACGATTTAACATGCCAGCAAACGTTTAAAATCTAATTTATGAAATGTCATTAAAAAGCCTGCTGCTAGTCGCTCCCACTGCAGATTAGGCTAAAAGTTATATGCATACAGTATTTTCCCAGTGAAGTGCCATTCCCCAGAAATACTTGAGTGTAAACATACATACATATCAGCCTGATACCAGTTGCTACTACTGCATTTAAGGCTGTACTTACATTATATCGGTATTAGCAGTATTTTCTCAGTCAATTCCATTCCTTAGAAAATAATATACTGCAACATACCTCTTTGCAGGTGAACCTGCCCGCTGTCCCCTGTTCTGAAGTTACCTCACTCCTCAAAATGGCCGAGAACAGCAAATGGATCTTAGTTACGTCCGCTAAGATCATACACAAAACTCAGGTAGATTCTTCTTCAAATGCTGCCTGAGAACAAACAACACACTCCAGTGCCGTTTAAAATAACAAACCTTTTGATTGAAGAAATAAAAACTAAGTTTAATAACCACAGTCCTCTCACACATCCTATCTATTAGTTGGGTGCAAGAGAATGACTGGGTGTGACGTAGAGGGGAGGAGCTATATAGCAGCTCTGCTTGGGTGATCCTCTTGCACTTCCTGTTGGGGAGGAGTTAATATCCCATAAGTAATGGATGACCCGTGGACTAACTACACTTAACAGGAGAAATAAAAAACCTCATCACCTCGCGGCAGCTCTGCTGCGGCTCCTACCTGATCCTGAGACCGGACCGATTATTACAAGCCTTGCGCATCAAGAATCATCTGTCCAAATCAGGCTAAGCAGGCTTAGAGCCCAAGAAAGGAAACTGCTAACCACAACAATGACTGCGCTATAAAAGCGGGCAAAGTCCTAAGCTCCGCCCCTTCTGGGCATAATTTCAACACGCTATTCTTACACCGTCTTTTAACACTAGAAACAAATCCGCCATTTACCGGAGGCTAGTATGATTATACGCACTCCAAAACTGTCCCCTGCGTCAGCCAGCCCCAGAGGAGGACCCCACAGAATGTCCCAGCACTTCAAGGCACACACTGAAACGCCCGAGTGTCTGGTTAAACACATAGATAATAGCTCCCAGCGTCCAACTCTATAATAAAACGTTTTCAGAGAGTCTGGTACACTATGTCATCTTTGTACTCACATCCCAGTGCTTCTAGGTAGTAGACTGCTAGAGTGTCTGGTTCTGTCACTATCTACTTAACTTCCCATAGCATAGTGAACATACAGTCCATCTGAGATTCTGTTTCTGTGTCCCAGAAAAAAAGAACTGCACTTACCTTCACGCTGAGGAACAGCATGACAACTTCACAGTATCAAGAGGTCCACTTTTCCTCCTGAGGTCCTGTGAAACAGAGAAGTCTTAGTTTCCAAGACCATGTACAGCAAACGCAGCACAATCCTGGGAGGCACAGTGGAGACAAAAATCCACCAGTTCCCACAGTCTAAAAAGACTACTTGAAGCTGCTCTGTAATAAAATAGTACACTTTGGCACCATTTAAAAACAAAAAACTCTTGATTGAAGAATCTAAACAAAACACCTCTCTTTACCTCTTCCTATCACTAACACAGGCAAAGAGAATGGCTGGGGGGGAAGGGAAGGGAGGGGCTATATATACAGCTCTGCTGTGGAGCTCTTTGCCTCCTCCTGCTGACCAGGAGGCGAAATCCCACAAGTAAGGATGAAATCTGTGGACTCGTCATATCCTGTAAAAGAAACCTCCACAGATTTAGGTTTTAAATTTAAAATTAAGCACCTCAGAATCTATTGTACTAGGAACTGCAGATTCTGAATCAGAGACCTCGCCCTCAGAAGCTGCAGAGGAATGATCCTCGCTAGATAACTGAGAAAGAGTAACCAATCAGTCTTGGCGGAATCAGAACCAATAGAAATGTTCTTAGATTTCCACTTCCTTTTACCAGAACTAGGTAAAGCACTCAGGGCTGCAGAAACTGCAGGAATTAACTGTGCATAAAATCTTTAGGCAAACAAACACTCTCAGAGACTGACTGGGAGGAACCGCAGGGCACTGCATGTGAATCTGTAATGGATTGGGACATGTTAGCAGAAAGCTGAGACAATCCCTGAACAGCATTATCTTGAGAAAAAGAAGGCTCAGATAAGGAATCCTTATATAATAAAAACTTTATTAAGGCAAAGGGGAACAAAATTGCAGGTATAACCTGGGCATCAGCACAATAAAGACATTTATCAAATGACAGAGAAAGCTTGGGATCGGAATTTATTTCTTCTACGATATGACGAATATATGACGGATTTCATCCTTACTTATGGGATTTATCCTCCTGCTAACAGGAAGTGGCAAAGAGCACCACAGCAGAGCTGTAAATATAGCTCCTCCCTTCCCTCCACCTCCAGTCATTCGACCGAAGTTAGGAAGAGAAAGGAAAAGCCAAAGGTGCAGAGGTGACTGAAGTTGAACAAAAAATATAAAATATATACCTGTCTTAAAAATGACAGGGAGGGCCGTGGACTTTTCATATCGTAGAAGAAATAAATTCAGGTAAGCATAAATTTCCTCTTCTTCTACAAGATATGACGAGTCCACGGATTTCATCCTTACTTATGGGATACAATACAGCTATAGGACACGGATGAAAGGGAGGGACAAGACAGGAACCTAAATGGAAGGCACCACTGCTTGAAGAACCTTTCTCCCAAAACCAGCCTCAGAAGAAGCAAAAGTATCAAATTTGGAAAATTTGGAAAAAGTGTGAAGAGACGACCAAGTCGCAGCCTTGCAAATCTGTTCAACAGAAGCATCGTTTTTAAATGCCCATGAGGAAGCCACAGCCCTAGTAGAATGAGCCGTAATTATTTCAGGAGGCTGCTGTCCAGCAGTCTCATATGCCAGACGGATGATACTCTTCAGCCAAAAAGAAAGAGGTAGCCGTAGCTTTCTGACCCCTATGTTTTACAGAAAAAACAATGAATAATGAAGATGATTGACGGAAATCCTTAGTCGCCTGCAAGTAAAACTTCAGGGCACAGACCACGTCCAGGTTATGCAACATACGCTCCTTCTTAGAAGAAGGGTTAGGACATAATGAAGGAACAACAATTTCCTGATTAATATTCTTATTAGAAACAACCTTAGGAAGGAAACCAGGTTTGGTACGTAAAACCACCTTATCAGAATGGAAGATAAGATAAGGAGAAAGCTCCGAAACTCTACGAGCAGAAGAAATAGCAACCAAAAATAAAACTTTCCAAGATAACAACTTAATATCTATGGAATGCATGGGTTCAAACGGAACCCCTTGAAGAACATTAAGAACTAAATTCAAACTCCCGGGTGGAGCAATTGGTCTAAACACAGGCTTGATTCTGGTCAGAGCCTGACAAAAGGACTGAACGTCTGGAACATCTGCGAAACGTTTGTGTAGTAAAATTGACAAAGTAAAAATTTGTCCCTTTAAGGTACTCGCTGATAACCCTTTCTCCAATCCTTCTTGGAGACAAGACAGAATCCTGGGAATCCTAACTTTACTCCATGAGTAGCCCTTGGATTCACACCAAAAAAGATATTTACGCCATATCTTATGATAGATCTTTCTAGTGACAGGATTACGTGCCTGAATCAAAGTATCGATGACCGAATCAGAGAATCCCCGCTTAGATAATATCAAGCGTTCAATCTCCAAGCAGTCAGCTGCAGAGAAATTAGATTTGGATGTTGGAAAGGACCTTGAATGAGAAGGTCCTGTCTCACTGGAAGTTTCCACGGAGGCAGAGAGGACATGTCAACTAGATCTGCATACCAAGTCCTGCGTGGCCACGCAGGCACGATTAGAATTACTGAAGCTCTCTCCTGTTTGATCCGAGCAATCACCCGGGGAAGGAGAGGAAATGGTGGAAACACATAAGCTAGGTTGAACGACCAAGGCACTGCCAAGGCATCTACCAGTTTGGCCTGAGGATCCCTCAACCTGGATCCGTATCTTGGGAGCTTGGCATTCTGTCGAGACGCGAGATCCAATTCCGGTCTGCCCCATCAGAGAATCAGAGAGGCAAAGACCTCCGGATGGAGTTCCCACTCCCCCGGATGAAATTCCTGTCGGCTTAAAAAGTCCACTTCCCAGTTGTCCACTCCTGGGATGTAGATTGCTGACAGATAACAAGAGTGGGCCTCCACCCATCAAATTATCTTGGATACTTCTGTCATTGCTAAGGAACTCTTCATTCCTCCCTGATGATTGATGTAAGCCACAGTCATGATGTTGTCTGACTGGAATCTGATGAATTTGGCCAAAGCCAACTGAGGCCACGCCTGAAGCGCATTGAAGATTGCTCTCAATTCCAGAATATTGATTGGAAGTAAATACTCCACATGCGTCCATACACCCTGAGCCTTCAGGGAATTCCAGACTGCACCCCAGCCTAGTAGACTGGCGTCCGTTGTTACTATCACCCACGAGGGTCTGCGGAAACACGTCCCTTGGGACAGATGATCCCGCGACAACCACCAAAGAAGAGAGTCTCTGGTCTCATGGTCCAGATTTATCTGAGGAGATAAATTTGCATAATCCTTATTCCACTGTCCGAGCATGCACAGTTGCAGTGGTCTGAGATGAAATTGAGCAAACGGAATGATGTCCATTGCGGACACCATCAATCCAATTACCTCCATACACTGAGCCACTGATGACCGAGGATTGGACTAAAGGGCTCAGCATGTATTTAGAATCTTTGACTTTCTGACCTCCGTCAGAAAAATCTTCATGGCTATAGAATCTATCAGCATTCCCAAGAAGGTAACCTTTGTCTGTGGAATTAGTGAACTTTTTCCTAGATTCACCTTCCATCCATGAGTTCTCAGAAAGGACAACACTGTGTCTGTATGAGATTTTGTTAGATGATAAGTCGACGCCTGAATCAGAATATCGTCCAGATAAGGCGCTACTGCTATGCCCCGTGGCCTGAGAACCGCCAGAAGGGACCCTAGAACCTTCGTGAAGATTCTGGGTGCTGTGGCCAACCCAAAGGGAAGAGCCACGAACTGAAAATGTTTGTCCAGCAAGGCAAACCTTAGGTACTGATGATGATCCTTGTGGATAGGAATATGAAGGTATGCATCCTTCAAGTCCACGGTAGTCATATATTGACCGTCCTGGATCATTGGTAAAATTGTTCGAATAGTCTCCATCTTGAAAGATGGGACTCTGAGAAACTTGCTTAGACTCTTGAGATCTAAAATGGGTCTGAACGTTCCCTCTTTTTTGGGAACCACGAAAAGATTTGAGTAAAACCCCTGCCCCTGTTCTAGTCTTGGAACGGGACAAATTACTCCCATAGTAGAGAGGTCTTTTACACAACGTAAGAATGCCTCTCTCTTTATCTGGTCTACAGACAATCGTGAAAGAAGAAATCTCCCTCTTGGGAGAAAATTTTTGAATTACAGTTGATACCCGTGGGTCACGATTTCCAGTGCCCAGGGGTCCGGAACATCTCTTGCCCAAGCCTGGGCAAAGAGAGAAAGTTTGCCCCCTACTAGATCCGGTCCCGGATCGGGGGCCGCCCCTTCATGCTGTCTTGGTAGCAGCAGCGGGCTTCTTGGGTTGTTTACCCTTGTTCCAAGCCTGGTTGGGTCTCCAGACGGACTTGGCCTGAGTAAAATTCCCTTCCTGCTTGGTGGAAGAAGAAGGTACCCCTTTAAAGTTCCGAAAGGAACGAAAATTATTCTGTTTAAACCTCAATTTAACAGTCTTATCCTGAGGTAGGAGATGACCCTTACCTCCAGTGATGTCAGAAATGATTTTCTTTAAGTCAGGCCCGAATAGGGTCTTACCCTTGAAAGGAATAGCCAAAAGCTTTGACTTAGAGGACACATCAGCAGACCAAGAATTAAACCATAAAGCTCTACGCGCTAAAATGGCAAATCCAGCATTCTTAGCCGCCAATTTAGCAATTTGAAAGGCGGCATCTGTGATAAAAGAATTAGCCAGCTTGAGAGCCTTAATTCTATCTAAAATATCCTCTAAAGGAGTCTCAGTCTTAAGAGGCTCTTCTAAGGCATCAAACCAGAAAGCCGCCGCAGTGGTAACTGGAACAATGCAGGCTGGCGGTTGTAAAAGGAAACCCTGATGAATAAATAACTTTTTTAGAAGACCCTTTAATTTCTTATCCATAGGGTCTTTGAAAGCACAGCTGTCCTCAACAGGAATAGTTGTACTCTTAGCCAGGGTAGATATAGCTCCCTCCACCTTAGGGACTGTCTGCCAAGAGTCCCGAACGGTGTCCGATATGAGATACATTTTCTTAAAATTAGGAGGAGAGAACGGTATACCCGGTCTGTCCCACTCCTTCTTGATAATCTCCGAGATTCTCTTAGGAACCGGAAAAACATCAGTGTAAGCGGGTACTTCTAGATATTTGTCCATTTTACACAATTTCTCTGGTAGTACCGTAATAGGGTCACAGTCATCAAGAGTCGCTAAGACCTCCCGAAGTAACAGGCGGAGGTGTTCCAGCTTAAACTTAAAAGACAGTGTCCGAATCTGTCTGAGGTAACACACTTCCCGATTGCGAAAGTTCTCCCTCAGACAAAAGTTTCCTGACCCCTAACTCAGATCCCTGTGAGGGTACATCGGAAATAGCCAACAAAGCATCAAAGGACTCAGTATTCACATTGATTCCTGTCCTACTGCGTTTACCCTGTAACACTGGTAACTTAGATAATACCTCTGTAAGGGTGGTTGACATAACTGCAGCCATATCCTGCAGAGTAAAAGAATTTGACGCGGTTGAAGAACTCAGCGTTGCTTGGGTGGGCGTTAAAGGTTGTGACCTGATTCTTTTCAGACTGAGAATCATCCTTAGGCACAATTTCTTTACATAAAATATGCTTTTTACATTGTAAGGCCCTTTCAGTACAAGAGGTACACAAAGTAAGAGGGGGTTCCAGAATGGCATCTAAACACATAGAACAAGGAGTTTCCTCAAGTTCAGACATGTTAAACAGACTAGCAATAGTAACAATAGTGGTTTTTAACCTTATATATTGACTCAAAAAAATTTCAGAAAAAAATGTACTGCGCCTTTAAATAATAAAAGCGCAAAATTTTTCTGTATAGCACAAAGACAATTTTTTAGCACTAAAAAACTATAATAAACAGTTCAGATTAGCAAAGAAATATTGCACAATTTTTAAAAAAATGTTAAATCACATTTTAAAGCGTCTTTATTTGAAATTAAGTTTTAAAAAACAAACAAACAATCTCAGCCCCTGCCTCCAGGGTACTCAAAACTGTGTCAAGAACGATCCGGTGACTGAAACTCAAACTTGGGCCCCACCGGAGCTAGAGCCTTGCTGCCTTCTAATGAAGAGAAAACTGCGCGTCTGAGCTAGCGAAATAGGCCCCGTCCACCATGGGCGTCGCATTAACTGTCTCCATAACCACATGGGAAGCGGTTTTAGTAAAGCCATGTGGTCCCCTAATGTCTGCACCCAAACATTTCACTAGGCCAGTAATAAACAATAAAAGTCTCTCAGCTGCCTCTCCCAGTGTCAAGCCCCTATTGACATATAGCAATCAATATACAAAAAACGGTAAATTCAGTACCACCATAAACCATAGAGGTCTACTGCTTACCCCTTCCCCGGTAGGGAATAATGTTAGCCAGTTCTGATATAACAAGTCTCCTCAGAAATAAAAGACTGAACATACCTCAATGCTGCTTGTAGCATGAAACCGTTCTCCACACTGAAGATTTTTCTTGCACCACCTCCAGAAGCTCTGTGGGAACCAGAACAGATCTTAGATAACGTCTGCTAAGATCATCAACATCAGGGCAGAAAAATAATGTCTCCATTCCTCTTGGGAATCCAGACTGACAATTTCTCCCTGAGGAAAATAGTACTCACCGGTACCATTTTAAAATAAAAAATTGCTTGATTGAAGAATCTAAAACTAACACCTCACTTTATTTACCTCTTCCTATTACTAACACAGGCAAAGAGAATGACTGGGGGTGGAGGCAAGGGAGGAGCTATATATACAGTTCTGCTGTGGTGCTCTTTGCCACTTCCTGTTAGCAGGAGGATAAATCCCATAAGTATAGATGAAATCTGTGGACTCATCATATCTTGTAGAAGAAAGCCCTTTATTTCCCTTATACTCTAATTTCAATATAAAAAAAAATAGAATACAATTCTAACCACAGATAAATAATTATTGAAACCTGCACCTCTACACCCCAGCCACGCTGGAGAAACTCACCCAACCTGTAACCAGGAATACAAAACACACCAGCAGATAAAACAATCCTTTTCAAACTGCAAATACTAGAAAGCTGCAACCATCAGAGGGAAGCGACAGGCAGGAAAAACAATCCCATGGCAGAAAAACCACTCTGATTCATTGAAAATCCTGGCTTCCAAACAGCCAGTTTCAGCACTCAGGAAGTAACTAAGTGGTCACATGATCGCAAATTCAAAAGTAAGGTGCGGTCCAACAACTTTCTTAAAGAGATATTACCCAAACAAAATAAAAAGGTAACATTTGTGCAAAAAAATCCCCATAGCCAAAAACAAAAAATCCTTTACATGACAGAACAGTGCCCTGAACTGCTGCACAATAAATCCCCAACCTTTAAAAGGGATATTCAGTCCCATAAGGATCCACCTTGATCTCTAAGTATCATTTTTTTTTTTTAAACAAGGAACTCCTAAGTGCTGCATCCTTCTCACCTAGAAGGTAAAAGCACTTATCTGTAGATCCACTGTAGGGCAGGTACAGCAAACAGGTGTGACAGAATCCTCACTGACATAGACCTGTAGATAAAGAAAAAACAGAGTAACCAACCCTGGTTTTCTATATAGGGGTAGCAAAAATGTTGTTAGGTAAGCAAAGACCACCTCGCCGTCTTCCAACTGCTAAAATCCACCATTACTCTTACTAAAGAGAATTACATGAACACTGAATAACCCAAATTCTTGCTTGCAGGGAAATAGAAAGGATAATAGAAGGATACTTAAAAGGACACTGAACTCACATTTTTTTCTTTCGTGATTCAGATATAGCATGCAATTTTAAGCAACTTTCTAATTTACTCATATTATCAATTTTTCTTTGTTCTCTTACTATCTTTATTTGAAAAAGAAGGCATCTAAGCTAAGGAGCCAGACAATATTTGGTTCAGACCCTGGACAGCACTTGTTTATTGGTGAATGAATTTATCCACCAATCAGCAAGAAAAACCCAGGTTGTTCACCAAAAATGGGCCGGCATCTAAACTTACATTCTTGCTTTTCAAATAAAGATACCAAGAGAATGAAGAACATGTGATAATAGGAGTAAATTAGAAAGTTGCTTAAAATTGCATGCTCTATCTGAATCACTAAAGAAACATTTTGGGTTCAAGGTCCCTTTAAGGCTTCGCTGGGGTGTTCTTTGCCTCCACCTGGTGGCCAGGAGTTGTGTTCCCACTAGTAATTGAATGGATTTGTGGACTCTCCATGCCATTGGAAATAAATAAATATTACAATTATCTTTAAAGAGAAAAAAAAGTAGCATCTATTATAGGAGTGGCACTGTCTTGTAAATATCAGAGGGGAGGACCATCACAGAAGACTTTGAAAACCCCTGCTGTATAGTAAATCACACAATTAAAAAAAAAATATCTAAGAAAAGTGGTTTTCATATATGAGACTGTGATCCTAAGACTGTGATCCTGATGATCAAAAACTTACTGGTATGGAGTGAAATAAAGCAAACAAAATGAGAGCTTTTGCTGAGCAGTATTTTGTATTGTCTCTACTTCAAATCCAGAATTCTGCATAGCTAGATTAACAGCTCTCAGAGGAAAAAATGCCTTTCTAAACCCTCATTTAGGAAGATTTTGTTCTACATAAATTTTCCCACTGTAGCCAATCAGAGACTACAAAGATTGTATCGAGAAATAATACAATTTTAGAACATACAGTTAAAGGAACATATTTATCCCTATTCAACTCAGCAGAACTTTAAATACTTATTGAAATGGCTTACAAAAGTATTTGAAAGGTACTAGAAAGTGACTGAGGCATTGTGCCTTTGGCACTCTCAAAATAAAGATGCAAGCCGTTTCCATGGAGCTAAATAATTTGTATTATTTTTTTTTTTTTAACATAAACATAGTTTTTCTTTAAAATTATGCATCGTGATTTGAATGCCCCTTTAAAGGTATGTGCTCATATTTATTTTGCAATGGAATTTTGCACTAAAGTTAAAGGGACACTGTACCCAAAAATTTTATTTCATGATTCAGATTGAGCATGAAATTTTATGCAAATTTCGAATTTACTCCTATTATCAAATGTTCTTCATTCTCTTGGTATCTTTATTTGAAATGCAAGAATGTAAGTTTAGATGCCTGCCCATTTTTGGTAAACAACAAGGGTTGTCCTTGCTGATTGGTGGATAAATTCATCCACCAATAAAAAAGTGCTGCCCAGAGTACTGAAACCAAAAAAAAGCTTAGATGCATTCTTTTTCAAATAATGATAGCAAGAGAACGAAGAAAAATTGATAATAGGAGTAAATTAGAAAGTTGCTTAAAATTGCATGCTCTTTCTGAATTACAAATTAACAAATTTGGGTTCAGTGTCCCTTTAAGGTATCACTTCTATGTTGCTTTAAAAAGGATATCCCTGCACTTTGTTGCAAGAATGAGCTGACAACATTTTTCTTAGATGTACAATTTCCTAACCAAGCAGCCTACCCATGCTGAATTTAATATATATATATTATTAATACTAGCATTTTGGGGGGGTTTAATTGAAGAAACATATTGGGATCTTTAAACAGGTTTATAAATGTATTAAACTCAGCCATTAGTTCATTTATAGAGTTTGAAAGACATTTTTATAATGTGCAAGACTTTAAAATATTATGTCACTCACTTTTGTCACAGTTGTCATCTTATTAGCAGACATTAACTGCTCAAGTAACACTGATAAGCTGGCAATTAAACCATCTATGTCCTTCAAGTAACTTTCAATTATCAGGTTTATAGATAAGCTAAATACATCCAAATAGGGTGCCATGCATCCTGACAAGTCAAGCTCACCACAAGAAAGCAACCACAGCCACAAAGTTGGCTTTTGCAGATACATTAAAACTCTTTTAAACCAAGCACTATGCCACAGTCACTTTCAAAGTTTAAGAGACAGCAAAGAGGTAATAAAATGACTATATACAACAAGTGGGACTTACTTGAGGTTCAATAAAAGCTATTTGAGCTCCAAAATAGGTTTGCAGTAACTTATTCCCAATGTCTTATAAAAGACAAATTAACTGAACAACATATTACAGCATTCAAATAGTAATAATACTTTAGCACACAACTGAAGAGAGAGATTTCAGTGCTGTTAAATGGACATTCTAAAGCAAAAATTACTTGCGCTAGATCATTAGAGCATGCCATTTTTTGCTTTACTGATCTTCGCTTACCATGGGTCCCATTTGTGTGACATTTTATAAGGTTTAGGTAGTAGACACAGTAGTAATAAGAAATAAATCACTTGTCCTGAAAGATGCCTAAAATATAAGGAGAGATTTACCGGAGCTGAATAAAGGGTCAACATAACAGTTCACCCACGTTACTTTATACACTGTAAGTGTGCTGCCCATAAGATAGTCAAAATACCACTAAACATAGTCCGTCATAACATATGGGATATATTTCCCACCACTAGGAGGTGGAACCCATATCAGAGCTTAAAATCCCTCCCTTCTTAGTTTAAAGGGACAGTCTACACCAGAATTGTTATTGTTTTAAAAGATAGATAATCCCTTGTTTACCCATTCCCTAGTTTTGAATAACCAACACAGTTATATTTATATGTTTTTTTACCTCTGTGATTATCTTGTATCTAAGCCTCTGCAGACTGTCCCCTTATTTCAGTTTTTTTTGACAGACTTGCAGTTTAGCGAATCAATGATGGCTCCCAGGTAACTTCATGTGCACGAGCACAGTGTTATCTATATGAAAAACATGAACTAACACCCTCCAGTGGTGAAAAACCTGTTAAAATGCATTCTTAAGAGGCGGCCTTCAAGGTCTAAGAAATTAGCATATGAACCTCCTGGGTTAAGCTTTCAACTAAGAATACCAAGAGAACAAAGAAAAATTGGTGATAAAAGTAAATTGGAAAATTGTTTAAAATTACATGCCCTATCTGAATCATGAAAGTTTTTTTTGGACTAGACTGACCCTTTAACATTTAGCTAAGTAGAGAATAGGAAACATATAGCTAGGAAAGAGAAAACAGGGTCTGTAAAGGTGTCATTAGAACTATCGCCCAAAAATGTAAACAAGTGGGGCCTGTGGACCATGATGATTCCAAAAGAAAAGATAATTTATACTTACCTAATAAATTCATTTATTTCATGGTGGTGAGAGTCCATGATCTATTACTCATGGGAATTACCCTTCTCTGCCAATAGGAGGAGGCAAAGAGTACCAAACACCAGGAGCTCTATAAAACCCCTCCCACCTCAAGCATACCTCAGTCTAACGTATAGCCAAGCAAGTGAGGTAAGAAAAAATTATTAAGAGACAAGAAAAGAGCAGGGACAAAAGTGCTGAAGAAAAAACTAACTCCAGAAAAAAAATAAGGATGGAATATCGTGAACTCTCACCACCATGAATTAAATAAATTTTTCAGGTAAGTTTAAATTATGTTTTCTTTCATACAGGTGGTGAGACTCCACAATCCATTACTCATGGGAACTACCCATGGCCGCCATCAGGGGGTGAAAGGGGTGACTCCTGTCAGGGGCCCACTGGGCCAGGGGGCCTGATGAGGCAAGCACAACGTTATTAAAAAAATATATATACAATGGTTAAGTAAGTGACTTCAAAATTTCTAGAGGTGGCCCTGCTAATACCCAAGATGTGGAGTACACCAGTAATAACATAAAGAATATATAAATGTCCACAGCACCATAAAGAGTCAGCTTCTTTTTTTTAGGACATATAAAATACAGCAACATTTCGGGGTAGATAATCATGCATGGGTTAATGGTTTGTATTCCAAACTTTTATACAACAGACTTTGGTGCCAAAGGGCTAGTTTTCAAAATCTCATGCATCTCTACCTCCACCTAGTGGTGAATCTATACACTTATTTCAAAACCAAGCAGATTGTCTATAAAAATATTAATCTATGAGGTTATTTCAGTATTCTCATTTACAATTAAATGATGCTTACTAATAATGAACACTTCATCAAATATTTACATAGATCATTTAAAGAAATGGTAATTACAAATATACTGACATATCATCTCTATTGAGACCTTTAGGGACCAAAGTTTCCAGTTTATGAATCCACCATGTTTCTTTTTGTTTAAGCAATTTTTCACTGTCTAGGCAATTTCTTTGTATTTATATATGATCTATAATTTGCCATCTCATCTGGCTAATATTATGCCCTTTCTCTATGAAATGGCTAAAGGCTGGAGCTTCAGTATTGCCACACCGTATATTAGAGCGGTGTTGGCTCATCCTATCTCTAGCTTTACGCGTGGTCTCTCCTAAATACAAAAGTGACCAGGGACATTTAATTAGATATATTACATGAGTTGTTTCACAAGTATAGAATCCATTAATTTTGTACTGTTTCCAATTATGTAGATGGTGGAAAAATGTTCCTCTAATTATTGAACTACAACTCATGCAATTCAAACATGGGTATGAACCCAAATTCTAACAACCTATATGGGATTTAACACTACCCCTACTGGGGCCTACATCAGATCTAATCAGATGATAACAGAGGCTTTTGACCCTTCTATGGGCCATTAGGGGTGGATTCTTGCATATAGGAACTCTATCATTAAAGTCCCTCAATATATGCCAGTGTTTGCGTAAACTCATAATTCATTGCTTAGCAGTGGTTCTCAACCAAAGTGACCTCAAGGCCCGGCAAATTTTAGCTAGACATGTCTGGGGCCCAGTAGTTTATTTATATATATATATATATATATATATATATATATATATATATATATATATATATATATATATATATATATATATATACGAAATGAGGAAAAAGGAAGCTGAGTCCTGAGTCAGTAATTGAGTTTATTGCAATGCAGGCTTACAGCAAGCTAGGTGAACTCCATCTAACGCGTTTCGCGCACGAGCACATGCGCTTCATCAGAGATATCAGTCTCTGCCGGTCGGGATCAATATAAGGATGTGAGCGGCCAATCAAGATCGGTCAGATCATTAACTCTTGTGATGTACGATGTTATCATAGATGGGTAGAGTGTTGGTCACTCCCAGGTTAATCACATTGACCCCGTTCGGCAAGAGACCGATAGAACAGAATTACTAACAAACAAATTTCTATATGCTTTGTACTTGATTATACATAATATTTTACACATATATATGTATACATACAATTCAGCCGTTGCAATGCTGGTAAAGGTTGCAAAAAGTGAGGACATTTTATGTGTGCTAGCTCGATACTGAGCATAAATTGGAATCTGTATGTTTATACATCTAGACAGAATGTGTTGAATTAAAGCAACAAAACAATTTTGGCTAACATCAGATAGGTTTAAACCCCTTAGTCTGAGCTTGTACTCTATCTAGACACAGCAAGGCTTTTGATGATCCTTACTAAGTCCCCAGCTGGATGTATATAATGTCCATTAGTTAAAATTATTAATAACATACTATACTATACATACTATAACCCCATATACAAAAGTATATATAAACTTGTATATATCTAAGCCTCCTTGTAAATCAGCAGGGAAGAAGTATGTGCAGTCCATTCTAGTGGTAATCGGATATGATTTATGAGTCTGTGAGGAGGTAAAGGTAAAACTTTTATCAGTATATTTGCAACTCTTGCAAGGTACGTGACCACATCTATAATTGCCTTTAGTTGGGGTAAGCCAATTGGTGGTTGGTAAAGTTTTGTTGTGAAACTTGTGTGTGATCTTGTCTCGTATTGTTGGTGCTCTTTTAGCTACAAATCTAATGTGTTTGTGTAATTTGTCCCTTAAGGTGGTATCACCATTGAGAACAGGTAGATATTTCTTGATAATCCTTATGATGGTATAGAATTGATTACTATAGCTGGTTACAAAGCTTATGTCTTCTATGGAGGCTGGTCTAATTGTGTCCTTATTTTTACTGTTGGATGTACTCTTTACATTGTCCATTCTCATTACTTGGGATTTGACTTTAAGAAGGAGACTTCTTTTGTATCCTCTAGCTACTAGTCGATTGGTGAGTTCATCTGCTTGTTTAATGTATAACTGAAGAGAACTGCAGTTTCTTCGCAGCCTAAGATACTGGCCCTTAGGGATGCCTCTTTGTGTGTGGGGGGCATGGCAGGAGTCTGCTCTTAGTATCGTGTTTCTTGAGAGAGGTTTCCTAAAGGTACTGGTTATAATGTCTCCTTTACTATTGTGTTCTAGTGTAAGATCTAGAAAATCGATAGTCTGATCATTGTTTTGATACGTAAATGTCAAATTGAGTGTGTTATTATTAAAGTGATCAATGATTTCCTGAATTGTAAGTTCTGTATTTTTCTTGTAGATTAAAATTAGGTCGTCTATGAACCTGCCATATATAACTACTTTGTCCTCGAGGGCCAGCCCACCTCCAAAAAGATAAAGATGTTCAAAATACCCCATATACAAATTTGCATATGAGGGGGCAAACTTGGCCCCCATGGCGGTGCCACATTTCTGGAGGTAGTAGTGGCCCTCGAAGACAAAGTAGTTGTGTGTAAGGAGAAATCTAGTGAGTTCCTCAAGAAAAGTGATAAATTCCTCTGAATAGCTAGTGTGTCTTCTTAACATATATGTTAGAGCTTTGAGGCCTTCCTCATGGGGGATGCTAGAGTAGAGGGCTGAAACGTCTATGGATAGCCAGGTATAGCTATCTAGCCAAGTAATTGCTTGGATTTGTTGTATCAAATGTGTGCTGTCACGTATATACCCAGGTAAAGACTTGACTATAGGTTGTAACACATTATCTAGCCAGTTCCCCACTCTCTCACACAGTGAACCTCTGCTGGCTACTATCGGTCTGCCTGGTGTATCGACAAGAGTTTTATGTATTTTAGGTACTGTGCGAAAGGTGGGGATAGTGGGATGTTCTACTAGACAATGGGTGGCTATTTCTTGGGGTAAGAATCCATCTTCGACAGCTGAATCTAACAGGGTGCGGAGTTCTAGTTTGAATTTTTGGGTTGGGTTGTAAGTCAATTTTTGATATGTCTCACTGTCATTAAGTTGTCTATATACTTCTCTTTTGTAATCTTCAGTGTTAAGGACTACTACAGCCCCCCCTTTGTCCGCCGGGGTGATCACTATATCCCTGTTAGTGCTAAATGATTTAAGTGCAGATTGCTCATTAATGGATAAATTATGTTTTCTTGTATAATTAATAGTAGTACTAGTGGTGTTCTCTAGAGAGGAGTGTAAACTAATTAGTTCAGACTCTACTAGATTTTGAAACATCTCTATCGCTTCACTCCTGCTGTGAACTGGGTAGAAATAGGATTTAGTGTGTGGTGAAAATTTAGGTGTGGAAGCAGTGTTGTAAGTACTAGCCTCTCTAAGTGTTATGGCTTGAAGTGAAGTCAGTGTGTGTAAGTCACATAAGTCTCTGAATTGTAAACCTATGGAGTCAAAAGTGTTTTGTGCTGTGTCTACTGAAAGTGAATTATTCTCTTGTTCATGATCTGTGTGAGTGATTTGTGAGAAGTGTTTGTATAATGTGATTTTTCTCACCAGGGCATTTACATCCAAAATAGTGGAAAACAAATCAAAATTGGTGGAGGGTGCAAAGGATAGTCCTTTATTTAATAAACTAATTTGTGACTTAGTGAGAGTGATGTCAGATAAATTTATTACAGATCCTACTTCTTCTGTATAGTCTTTTTTATCCTGCTTGGATAACGTAGTGGTAGGTCATTTTTTGGTGTGCTGCTAGTGATGGGTGTTTGAACTAAGGTTGATAATTTTATCCTGCCATCAGAAGTGCTGGGGTTAGTTGCTTCATCATTAGAGGTATGTTCTTGTGTGTCTTCTGCAGTTTGTGAACCCTCTGTGTTGTCTGTGTCAATACTTGAAAAAGTGACTCGTTTAGCATTGGGTGTGTGGTGAAAGTTACCCTTCCTTTTATTTTTGTTCTTGTTTTTATTATTATGTTGGGAGTGATTTATTTGTCTATGAGGTTTGTCTTGTTGCCAAGAATACACTATGTTTAGTTCATAATCCTTTACATCTCTTTGATATTTACTGACTTTTCTCGCTGAAAGTGTGGAATCTAATTGTAGCATGGTAGAGTCTAATTGTGTTTTGTAATCTGTGTATTTCTTTGTCTGTTCAAATGGTTTGAGGGACTCTATAACCTCTTCTATTTGTGTTAATAGGGTGTCCCTCTCCTCTTTTTTGTGTTTGAGCAGCTGCTTCGTCAAAATGATGGAGCAGTTGGTCAAGTTGTTGTTCCATTCCTCCATGAAGCATTGGTTGTGTCGTGCAAAGGAAGGATATTTTTTCATCCTAAGCCCCCTAGGGACTTTTCTTTCATTGATATAGAGTTCTAAGAACTCGATATCCCACCAAAGGTTACTTTCTTTATATTTTTTACTTTCCAAGTCAGAGAAGATATGAGTTAGGTCCTTCTCCAATGGTTCTTCTGTTCTAGTGGAGTCACCTTTTAGTGCTTTACTCATTATGGTTTTTCTTCTATCTATGTCTACTACTCCCATGAGAGTGTTGCTTTCTGCCATAATGGTAAGCTAATGTGTCACAATATGTTGTTATACCAGTGTATAAATCAAAAACTATGTGTTTGGGGATAAGCCTGGCAAATATGTTAGGAAACTAGGGAGGCTAAAGATCCTATAGCAGGGATCATAAGATAGATTCCTAACTAGAAGCTTGCACAGTGTACTAAGAATGGGTTTGTTAACAATTTAAGTAATAATAAGCAAGTAATATATATGCTTAGAGTAAGTACTAAGTGTAGCAATCGTGTATAAATAGATGTGCAGGTGGGCAAAGTTCAATCCTTATTAGTATAGAACTTAAGTGGATTAGTTTAATGGTGAATCTCTTAGAGAGATATTTAAGCCACCAGCTCTAGTAATTTATGAATGTGTGGTTCACCATTGTGCTTATAAAATTGTAACAATATTCAAGAAGAATGAAAGTTCAAGTCAAATCTGATCAATGCTGCCAAATGGGGATATTTCCTCTTAATATATGTTGGACAGATCGTTGTAATGGGCCGGTATGGTAGTCCATGTTCACAACAAGGGTAAATGCAAAAAGCCAGTCCATGTGCGTGTCCTATGATTCACTATGAGTATCAGTTCAGTGTCCCAATTGGTTTGAAAAGTTAGTGAATACTTGGTTATATATGAGATGTCAAAAGATAATACTGTCCACTGACATCAAAGCAGCATTAGATAGGATACTAATGTGTATACCAGTTTTTAAGGAGTACTCACTAATAACAGTCTCTGTCCTAGGCCGCTCTATGGATGCCAGTAAGAATGGACGTGCTTTAGGGTAACCCGATTCTGGAGCCAACTTTCTTAGGTACTGTAGTCAAAGAATGGGAGAAAACAGAATATACCTGCGATCCGGAGTAGATCCTCCTGTGTAATCCCAAGGTCTTCTGTTCTCCGTGGGTGAGTGTTCGATTGTTTGCAAGTGCTGGGCGTCTGTGCGTGTCGGTTCGCGATGACCTCACTTGCAAGCGACTCTCCTCTCATTGGTAATGAGCGTGTTGCTCTGGTCGTGCGCGGCTCTAGGGGTCCCTGTAAGGTGAAAATCGAGGCGTCCCTGTGGTAACTGCAACTGAGCGGAAAAGTGAGTACTCCTGGAAAGTCTTGAGTGGTACAGTGTGCGGCTTAGTAATGGGACTCAGCAAACGGCGGATCCTCCTACCGCCAAATGCATACGAAATGAGGAAAAAGGAAGCTGAGTCCTGATGTCAGTAATGGAGTTTATTGCAATGCAGGCTTACAGCAAGCTAGGTGAACTCCATCTAACGCGTTTCGCGCATGAGCACATGCGCTTCATCAGAGATATCAGTCTCTGCCGGTCGGGATCAATATAAGGATGTGAGCGGCCAATCAAGATCGGTCAGATCATTAACTCTTGTGATGTACGATGTTATCATAGATGGGTAGAGTGTTGGTCACTCCCAGGTTAATCACATTGACCCCGTTCGGCAAGAGACCGATAGAACAGAATTACTAACAAACAAATTTCTATATGCTTTGTACTTGATTATACATAATATTTTACACATATATATGTATACATACAATTCAGCCGTTGCAATGCTGGTAAAGGTTGCAAAAAGTGAGGACATTTTATGTGTATATATATATATGTGTGTATATTTATATATACATATTTATATATTTATATATACATATATATATATACACACACACACATATATATATATATATATATATATATATACACACACACATACACACTCATATATATATATATATATATATATATATATATATATATATATATATATGAAATATATAGTAGAAATACCAGGGTATATAGGATTACCCTAGAACAGCAAGGGATAAATACACGGCACACATAAAAGACATTCAAAAATGTATTTATAATTAATTCCCAAAAATACACTCAAGTATATAACGGTATCTTATCTGTCAGTGTCAGTCACCACTATAGACAGCAAAATCTAAAACATTTAAAGTGCACTGAGACCTAGTTCTTTCCCTATACTATAAATCAAAAAAATAGACATCATAAACAATAAGGGGTTAACCAGAAAACTTATGTTTATAACGAATAGTACATTGAATCTAATGTTTATAGGACATATATGGTAAGTAGGCAAAATACATGTTATACATATGACTGCAGTCCAAACAGAGGTGAACTATATATTATATGGAAAAGCGCTTATTTTCACTCTTTGTATATACCAGGGAATCTCCTCTTAAGGCAGATAGACGTACCGCAATTAGTACTGCTGGATGGAGAGTCGATAGCAAGTATAGTTATTCAGTTGGAAAACACAGCATATACTTAGCTTAAGTCCTCCGGTTTGTGTTGTTTCCACTTGTCTTCTGCTTGCAAGCACCTGTGATGATTACTTGGCGTGTGACGTCAACAACAGTGGGAGTGGTGTAGCGTCACCAGGGACTGTGAGTGGCTGTAGACAGAAGAATCCAGTTGAATCGGTATTTCGTTGTGAATTTTGCCAAGAGCTTTGACAAAGTGCTATATCACAAAGTTCTGTGTATATTCACCTATCATATAGGCACATCTTCCATTGCATTCCAATAGCACACTCCTCAAACCACTTACTCCACTGTCGGAGTCACATCAGAAAAACTCGTAGCTCACTTGAGATGTACAGCTGCATGTATAAAGCCAAAATGTCTCTGAAGAAACAGGAGATTCAGGGAATAGGTCAAGACAAATGCACTAGAAAACCTGGCCCACGGTACATTCGACAGGTACCTGGGTTATCATAAACACATAGTGCCAACGCACGTTTCTCCCCCACCTCCAGTATGTGTTACAGGGGATCATCAGGGCATGTAGAGTCCTCAATGGACTTCCTCTTTTATGCAGATACCTAATTGCTAACAGGTGATTTTCCCAAGTATCCTTGCAACACCTTAAAGCTGTATTGCTTTTAACCCTGTATTCAAAAAAGCCTCTCTAAACTCTATATTGTGTTAGAAAGTAATAGCTAAATATATTTTGGTTCAACCTAATTCCTGGTTACCCCCAATACTTTCAAAATACACAACAGAAGAGAGATAGAAATTACCCTCTATCCTGGCGCACACTTCAAACAGATGTTTATTACATATAAAATAAATATTTATAAAAAGTGGACAAATTCAAGCTTATCATTCAAACCTTTTGGTAGTCTAGTTCCCAATCTGTAGATCCATTTGGCCTCTTTTTGCAAGAGGACCCTATCATTATTACCACCACGTCCATTTGTGATGCCTTTATCTATTATGATAAACTTCAATGAATCTACATTTTTATTGTGTACATTACAGAAATGCCTAGCAACGTTAGTTTCTCTGGAATGGAGAATATCATCTCTGTGCTCCTGTACTCGGTCCTTCACCAGTCTTTTGGTTTTTCCAACATAGAAGGCCGGACAGGAGCACAGCAGAAGATATATCACCCCTTCCGATCTGCAATTGAAAAAGAATCTTATGTCAAAGATCTTTCCATCCTGGACAGAGAATTGTTTCGTGCTATCCATGTGGGCACAGTAAACACAGTGCCCACATGGAAAGCTACCTTTAATACCTCTGTCCTTTCTCAGCCAATCAGAGGCCGAAGGGCCCCTTGAGAATTGGCTCCTCACCAGTTTGTCCTTTAAAATCTGTGCTTTTCTAGCTGTCAGCAGTGGGGTATCCCCCATCACACTCTTCACTTTTTCATCAAGGGATAAGATGTGCCAATTTTTCTTGAAAACTGACCTTAGAGTCTCCCATTGATTATTGAAATTAGAGATGAATCTAATCTTACTATTTTCATTTTTAGAGTTGTTTCGGTATAGCAAGTCATCCCTGGACATATTTCTGGCTTTCCAGAGAGATTTCTTGAGGCACTTATTAGAGTAACCTCTTTTTAGGAATCTCTCTTTCATTGAGGCCGCATGAGTGTCAAACTTGGATAGAGAGGAGCAGTTCCTCCTCAGACGGAGGAATTGGCCATACGGGATCCCTTTTTTAAGGTGGTCCGGATGGCTACTATCTGCGTGTAAGATATTGTTAGTTGCGTTCTTTTTCCTATAGTTTTCCATCACTATTCTTACTCCCTCTTTTTTCAAAGTGACATCTAGAAAATTTAGTTCTACTGTGTTGGTTTCTGACGTCAGGATGATGTTCTTGTCGTTGTGGTTAAGGGCAGCAACGAATTCATTGAATTCTTCCGCCGTCCCATCCCACAGGACAAGAACATCATTCACATATCTAATCCATAATAGCACTTTGTCCTCAAAGATCTTTGAATAATACTCAAAGATCTCTGATTCCCAAAGGCCCAGATGTAGACATGCATATGTGGGGGCACAAACTGCCCCCATCGCTGTCCCGCACAATTGGCTAAAGATCTGTCCGTCAAATGAAAAAACGTTGTTTTTCAAGACAAACTCTAACAGGGAATAGACAAATTCGGTGTGTTCAGCATATGTTGGTCCTCTAGTTTTTTCATATTGCTTTTTTGTTATGATGAAAAAATTGGTGGCAACCCTATGGGTCATATCCAAAATTCCCTTTTCAAACTTTTGAACGATGCGAGAAGCAAAGGGGTCATTACCCAAAATGAGTTCAAATTCCTATATCCTGAGCACCCAGTTATGCCTGTTTTTTATGTACTACCAAAGCTACATAAAAATATGCAGTGCCCCCCGGGAAGGCCTATAGTCTCGGGAATAGGGAGTGCTACCGAAAAAATTGGGGAGTATGTTGATAAATACCTATGACCCTTCTTGCTAACCTTAACATCATATGTTAAAGACACAGCCGACCTTTTGAGAAAGTTGGATGGAGTAGAAGCAAATGAAAAGACCATTCTGGCATCTCTTGATGTAGAGGGTCTTTACTCCTCCATACCACATAAAATAGGCTTAGCAGCAATTAGGAGGTTCTTAGAAACTAGAGGACCAACATATGCTAAACACACCGAATTTGTCTATTCCCTGTTAGAGTTTGTCTTGAAAAACAACGTTTTTTCATTTGACGGACAGATCTTTCGCCAATTGTGCGGGACAGCGATGGGGGCAGTTTGTGCCCCCACATATGCATGTCTACATCTGGGCCTTTGGGAATCAGAGATCTTTGAGTATTATTCAAAGATCTTTGAGGACAAAGTGCTATTATGGATTAGATATGTGGATGATGTTCTTGTCCTGTGGGATGGGACGGCGGAAGAATTAAATGAATTTGTTGCTGCCCTTAACCACAACGACAAGAACATCATCCTGACGTCAGAAACCAACACAGTAGAACTAAATTTTCTAGATGTCACTTTGAAAAAAGAGGGAGTAAGAATAGTGATGGAAAACTATAGGAAAAAGAACGCAACTAACAATATCTTACACGCAGATAGTAGCCATCCGGACCACCTTAAAAAAGGGATCCCGTATGGCCAATTCCTCCGTCTGAGGAGGAACTGCTCCTCTCTATCCAAGTTTGACACTCATGCGGCCTCAATGAAAGAGAGATTCCTAAAAAGAGGTTACTCTAATAAGTGCCTCAAGAAATCTCTCTGGAAAGCCAGAAATATGTCCAGGGATGACTTGCTATACCGAAACAACTCTAAAAATGAAAATAGTAAGATTAGATTCATCTCTAATTTCAATAATCAATGGGAGACTCTAAGGTCAGTTTTCAAGAAAAATTGGCACATCTTATCCCTTGATGAAAAAGTGAAGAGTGTGATGGGGGATACCTCACTGCTGACAGCTAGAAAAGCACAGAGTTTAAAGGACAAACTGGTGAGGAGCCAATTCTCAAGGGGCCCTTCGGCCTCTGATTGGCTGAGAAAGGACAGAGGTATTAAAGGTAGCTTTCCATGTGGGCACTGTGTTTACTGTGCCCACATGGATAGCACGAAACAATTCTCTGTCCAGGATGGAAAGATCTTTGACATAAGATTCTTTTTCAATTGCAGATCGGAAGGGGTGATATATCTTCTGCTGTGCTCCTGTCCGGCCTTCTATGTTGGAAAAACCAAAAGACTGGTGAAGGACCGAGTACAGGAGCACAGAGATGATATTCTCCATTCCAGAGAAACTAACGTTGCTAGGCATTTCTGTAATGTACACAATAAAAATGTACATTCATTTAAGTTTATCATAATAGATAAAGGCATCACAAATGGACGTGGTGGTAATAATGATAGGGTCCTCTTGCAAAAAGAGGCCAAATGGATCTACAGATTGGGAACTAGACTACCAAAAGGTTTGAATGATAAGCTTGAATTTGTCCACTTTTTATAAATATTTATTTTAAATGTAATAAACATCTGTTTGAAGTGTGCGCCAGGATAGAGGGTAATTTCTATCTCTCTTCTGTTGTGTATTTTGAAAGTATTGGGGGTAACCAGGAATTAGGTTGAACCAAAATATATTTAGCTATTACTTTCTAACACAATATAGAGTTTAGAGAGGCTTTTTTGAATACAGGGTTAAAAGCAATACAGCTTTAAGGTGTTGCAAGGATTCTTGGGAAAATCACCTGTTAGCAATTAGGTATCTGCATAAAAGAGGAAGTCCATTGAGGACTCTACATGCCCTGATGATCCCCTGTAACACATACTGGAGGTGGGGGAGAAACGTGCGTTGGCCCTATGTGTTTATGATAACCCAGGTACCTGTCGAATGTACCGTGGGCCAGGTTTTCTAGTGCATTTGTCTTGACCTATTCCCTGAATCTCCTGTTTCTTCAGAGACATTTTGGCTTTATACATGCAGCTGTACATCTCAAGTGAGCTACAAGTTTTTCTGATGTGACTCCGACAGTGGAGTAAGTGGTTTGAGGAGTGTGCTATTGGAATGCAATGGAAGATGTGCCTATATGATAGGTGAATATACACAGAACTTTGTGATATAGCACTTTGTCAAAGCTCTTGGCAAAATTCACAACGAAATACCGATTCAACTGGATTCTTCTGTCTACAGCCACTCACAGTCCCTGGTGACGCTACACCACTCCCACTGTTGTTGACGTCACACGCCAAGTAATCATCGCAGGTGCTTGCAAGCAGAAGACAAGTGGAAACAACACAAACCGGAGGACTTAAGCTAAGTATATGCTGTGTTTTCCAACTGAATAACTATACTTGCTATCGACTCTCCATCCAGCAGTACGTCTATCTGCCTTAAGAGGAGATTCCCTGGTATATAAAAAGAGTGAAAATAAGCGCTTTTCCATATAATATATAGTTCACCTCTGTTTGGACTGCAGTCATATGTATAACATGTATTTTGCCTACTTACCATATATGTCCTATAAACATTAGATTCAATGTACTATTCGTTATAAACATAAGTTTTCTGGTTAACCGCTTATTGTTTATGATGTCTATTTTTTTGATTTATAGTATAGGGAAAGAACTAGGTCTCAGTGCACTTTAAATGTTTTAGATTTTGCTGTCTATAGTGGTGACTGACACTGACAGATAAGATACCGTTATATACTTGAGTATATTTTTGGGAATTAATTATAAATAAATTTTTGAATGTCTTTTATGTGTGCCGTGTATTTATCCCTTGCTGTTCTAGGGTAATCCTATATACCCTGGTATTTTTTCTATCTCTACTATATATTTCATATTTACTAGAAGGGTGGCACCATCTAGAACAAATTAGCAATATTACCTACTCTCTCACACACCCCTATATTTAGTATATATATATATATATATATATATACATATATATATATATATATACACACATATATATATATATATACATATATATATATATATATATATACACATATATATATATATATATATATATATATATATATATATATATATATATATAGTGAGCAGCAGGGGCGGGCTGATCAGCCAGGCAACTAGGACCTGGGCCGAGGGACCAGCAAGTAAGGGGGCCCACAAATGGTATCTCCACGGATCTTGGTGCATTCCTTAAGCTGGAGTTTTCAGTTGCCCTATTAGTAACTAAGCAAATAAGTGTGGGTTTAGTGGGGGCCCTGGCAGGGGTCTGTCGCTATGAGGGCCTTGGAGTGTGGGGTCTGGCCCTGGAGGTTGGGTGCCCTTTCTCTGGCCCTTAATGTTGGGGGTCCTGGCTCTGTAGGATGAGGGGCCTGTTAGGGTCAGGGCAGGAAGGCTACCATGTACATTTGCATACCATTTAATACATTTTGGTCAGTGTGAGACAGTGTTCCTGGGGCCTTGATTGGTCTCAGTCTGCACCTGGTTTGCAGTGGGGTAAGAGTGTGCAGTGGGGGCATGACAGGTCAGGGCCCACCAGCAGGGCTATCACGGCCCGGTACTGGGCCACGGCCCGGCTGTTGAGAAACCAGGGCTTAGAGGGCTATACTGGGATATGAAGACCATTCTATTCTCCTTATCACTTTAATTTTTTGTTGTTGTTTCTTTTTGTTAAATATTTCTGCTTTTTTCTCTACAATGAGTTTTTCAGAGTAACCTCTTTTCCTGAATTTATTTAACATTTCATGAACTCTCAAGTTGCAATTACTTTCATTGCTAACTATTCTTTTTACTCTAAGGAGCTGGCTTTTAGTTAATTATTCGAACAATTTTCTTGGATGTGAAAACTATCAAATCTAAGTAGAGTGTTTTATCTGATCTTTCGTGTACAAATCAAATTCTAATCTATTACCTCTTTTGTATATCTTGGTGTCCAGAAATGTAACACTTTCCTCAGTGAATGTTACCGTCAGTTCTAAGCCATTAACAGATGAGTTTAGATCTTTAACAAATTCCTTGAGGGTACAAATGTTGCCCCACCATATGCCAAATATATCATCTATATATCTCCACCATATGGATCCATATTGCTTAAATTTCATATTTTCATAGACGACCCTTTCTTCAATTTCATTCATAAATAATTTGGCATATGATGGGGCAACATTGGACCCCATGGCTGTGCCCCTCACTTGTACATACCACTCATCTTAAAATAGAAAGTAATTCCAGAAAAGAATAAGTCTAAGCATATCCTCAATGAACAATCCCTGTGGTTCAGTGCATACATTATTAATCAATAAATTCTTAATAACAACTTATATACCCGTCTCAAGATTACTTAAAACAACCATATACCCCTCCTGAGGAACAACTCCGAAATCTTCTGACACTTCTCTGCCATCCTCCTGTGACGAAAGGCAAAGAATAACTGGGGGATGGGGGAAGTAGGAGAGGTATTTAAGCCTTTGGCTGGGGTGTCTTTGCCTCCTCCTGGTGGCCAGGTTCAGTATTTCCCAACAGTAAGGAATGAAGCCATGGACTGTACTTATATTAAGGAAATATATTTTTTCACTGTATTCTTTAACATTTAGGCAACAATCAAAAAAAGTTTACAGTGTCTAAAGTAGTGAAATGACAATATATAATGGCCCGTATACTGGGTCCATAGAAAAAAAGTGTTTGAACTATTTATGTGTGGATTAAGGAGTAAAAATGGAACACAGATGTCCTGAGGGGTAAAATATAGAATGGATAAAAATTAAATTTTTCTTGCTCCAGAAAAGAAGCTGGGGACCACATGAGAAAGAGCTGAGTATCACATGTGGCTTCTGGTTGCGCCAGCTGGTCACCATCACTAGAACTATTATAAATAATCGCAAATTTGCGTACAGTCAAAACATATACTAAGAACATTTTAACACCTCTTTTACATCTCTGCTCCTCACTTCACTTCTACCTTAGTATTAGAGCATTATGCTAGTCATACGATTGTATTTGAATGGTCCAACCAAGTGACTAGATTGCAATCATTTTTGGAGGTTGATGTTTTTAAAGCATTGATACTGGATACATTTATGCTAGATTCACAATTAATATGGGAAATGGTTTAGGATTGCAACTTTACAGAACACAATGTTCCATACTACAATACGGCATATTTATTTCATTATACAAAGCCTTTTTCAGGATTTTGGAACAGTTTACTATGCAAAGCACTTAATTTATCTTGTTTCTATTAATAAAGAGACACTGAATACTTAAAACAGACCACCTGAATGCAGGGTCAGCTTTAAATTTTGACTTAATGCTTTAAAACTCAAAACCAAAGCTTCTCTGTTGTATTCTGGTTTCTAAACACTGACATTTGCATCCTTCTTTAAAACATATTAGAAAGGAATAATTAGTTGCTTAGAAAGTAACCAGTATAATATGCCAGACTTCTACTTGACATCAAAAATATAATCATTACAAAAGTGAAAGTAAAACTATTTATCTTGTACCATAGAACAATAAAAGTCAGTATAATTCTATGCTTCAAACTGAATTAACAACAAGCCAGTTACTTTTAAAGGGACCTTCAACCTAATTTTTTTCTTTCATGATTCAGATAGAGCATGCAATATTAAAGGGACACTGAACCCAAATTTTTTCTTTCGTGATTTAGATAGAGCATGCAATTTTAAGCAACTAATTAACTCCTATTATCAATTTTTCTTTGTTCTCTTGCTATCTTTATTTGAAAAAGAAGGCATCTAAGCTATTTTTTGGTTCAGACTCTGGACAGCACTTTTTTGTTGGTGGGTGAATTTATCCACCAATCAGCAAGAACAACCCAGGTTGTTCACCAAAAATGTTCCGGCATCTAAACTTACATTCTTGCATTTCAAATAAAGTTACCAAGATAATTAAGAACATTTGATAATAGGAGTAAATTTGAACGTTGCTTAAAAACATAAATTATGCTTACCTGATAATTTCCTTTTCTTCTGATGGAAAGAGTCCACAGCTGTATTCATTACTTTTGGGAAATAAGAACCTGCCCACCAGGAGGAGGCAAAGACACCTCAGCCAAAGGCTTAAATACTCCTCCCACTCCCCTCATACCCCAGTCATTCTGCCGAGGAACAAGGAACAGTAGAAGAAATATCAGGGCGAAAAGGTGCCAGAAGAATATAAGGACGCCCCACATAAAATTACAGGTGGGGAGCTGTGGACTCTTTCCATCAGAAGAAAAGGAAACTATCAGGTAAGCATAATTTGTTTTTCTTCTTAATTGGAAAGAGTCCACAGCTGCATTCATTACTTTTGGGAAAACAATACCAAAGCTATACAGGACACTGAATGCCAAGATGGGAGGGTTCAAAAGGCAGCCCATACTGAGGGCACCAGACCTCAACCTCTCCCCAATAAAAACTCCCGCTTCGTCCGTAGTGGAGAAAATATTTTCTTTCTTTTTTTTAAAGGAAAAGCCCCAAGGACACTGACTCGCAGCTAGTCCAGAGCCAAACTAGAGACCGGAAAATGGACTCAACTGAGCCAACAGTCCACCAAGATACACCGTCGCCCAACAGACGGTCCCCCACCTCTCACCCCTTACAAATGAAGGGGATACCAGCCGAAACCCCCAAGGTCACGAGGCAAAGGAGAACCGAGGAAGCAAAGGGTCCCTTAATACAAAAAAAGAACACCTCCAAGAGTGGGCCTAGCTCACAGAGACCCAAATGGACCCAAACAGGGAAAGGAGGCCACGCCTATACAAGCAAAACCTGGGAAAAGACCGGGCACAGAGACAGAACAGACGTCTCTCCAACATGCTGCAAGCATGGAATACAACTGAAGAGGCAAAGTCCTGCCAGCGTCTAAACATAGAATACCAAAGTATTCGACCATGAAAAGTGTGTAATAGACCCAGGTGAAAAAACCCCAAGTATGAAAACACAGAATCCCTAACAGGACGACACAGAGGGTGCTTGCAAGGAAGAAGAGGCAGTCAAGCAAGAAACAGACCAAAAAAGCAACCCCCAGACAGAGGGCACGCTCCAGGCAACCTAAGCCGCTGGACCTACCCACAGGTCCCTAAAAAGGGTAACACAAAGCCTCCATTTAGGCCCCCTGAGAAGGAGAGAATACCCTCAGAACCCGAAGGAAGAGTAAACCCACATCTGAAATCAATGGAGCAAGGTGAACGGAAATCTAGATCCTAGAAGACTGAGCTAAAAGGATAGACTCAACAAGCTCACACATCCAAAGGAGACTGCGATCCGAACGCAGCGTCTTAGACAGCTCGGTCATCCCGACCTGCAGACCCACACCCAGGTGGACCAACCCAGCCTCAGGGATCCAAGACAAAAAGAATCCCGAAACTGGTACAGGAACGAGCATAAAGACAGCACAGCCATCCTCACAGAGTACAAGTACAACCCGACTCTGAAAACAGACAAAGCCATAGACCTAAGGATATATCAAAACAAAGGCCCAGCAAGTCTGAATTGGAGCCAGCAAGACCCCAAGGGGAACCAATCCCACTTTCTACCTCCCAACCAGGAGAAGCCAAAAGAAAGGACTCCATCTCCATAGGGAGGAGAATAACCCCGAAAGAAAAGGGATTAGGCCAGAATGGCAACAACTGTCCTCAAGGCCCGAAGCCACCTGCAAATGGGAAGATAAATCCCCAACACAAAAGTCCTAGAAAAGGACCCCCCTACAAGTAGCTTGCCAAGCAGAGGCACAGCCAACCCATTTGCCTGCAAAGCAGGGAATCCACAGGTACACTGGCAAGCTGACCAGGGGAATGCAACCCTAAGGCGCACCAGAAATTGAACATCCAGCAGCTGGGAATGAACCAACAACCCTTGAGGCGCAAGCCACACAGCTAACCACCAAATGATGGTGGCAAGGAGTAAAAAATACTCTGAAAGCCTGGCCAACCATTACCAAGTTAGGTAGATGGACCAAGCACATAGCCCAAGTTCCCACTACCGTGGAACACCCCGACCAGCCCTGAGATCCAAGATTCCAAAACTACCCAAGACTGGGTCAAGAAAAAAGCCAAGCCAAGCTGCCGCAACCGGAAGTCTCAGGGAGAAAAACAGGTCCATGCAACTAATAGTTTAGTCAAACCTTACCCTAGAACTAAACACCCCAACTGGACAAAAAGCCAGACACAAGGGATATAGATGCATATCCATAGAATCCGTATAGCGAGACAAACTCGAAAGCCCCGAACAAAGGAAGGAACCACCCCTAGCTAAAGTCCAACACTCCAAAGAGCAAAGTTAGAAGTCATATGAAGATACTTCTCAAAGCCTCAGGACAACTAAGGGATACCTCAAGGTCAAAAAATCCTACTAGCAGGACTAGTCTCCCTATCACCTCCTCACAAGCAGAGGACACAAGGAAGAGAAATGAAAGGCAATAAGCCCACCAGCTCCAGAAAACCTGAGCTAAACAAAGTCCCCACAGGGAACAACCATCACCCGGAGACACAGATCCCTAAAAGGAGATCCAACTCACCTGGAGACAATGGAAGAAGACCCAAAGGTCTCTTAAAACTCAGACAGATAGTACGCGTCAAAGAGTAAGAGCTGCATCTAGATACAGTATAAACAGCTTACACGGACACCTGCAAGGTGCCAAGAGCTGCAACTGGTTTCAAACTGCAAACCTTCCGCATGCTAGACAGCTATCCTGTAAAAGCTGTTGGATCAAGCCCAAAAGGACAAATCCAGAGGCCTAAAAATGAAGGCCAAACCACTCAACTGCGGAAAGTGGCGTTAAGCCCTCCAACCCTCCACCACATGGGGGAGGAAAATTCAAGGTTCTGATGAAATCAGATGTCAGATAGTCCAAAGGCCTCAAAGTTCCAAATCACGAGCCCATAAACATCACACATAAGCAGGTTGAATCACATAACAAACATGATTATAAACCACCCCTGTTCAATAACCTCCCTCAGGAGATATTAACCCTCTATTCCAAGATACTAAAAGAGACTCACGAGACCCTTATGTCAAGTAGTTAGACCCACAAGGTGTTGTAGCCTCTCGGGAAAACATTCACATTACAGTACATTGATGATAAAGTAAAATGAAATGATCTTACCGGAATCTACGCCATGGAACAGGAACACAGCCTTTCAAGTGTGACGAATAGTGGCATCGCCTCTGCCATGGACTTTAGAGAAGAAAGCAGGCAGCGGAGCGAAGTTCGACAACGCTGATTGTTTGATGAGCTGTTAATATGAGTCAGATGATTTTGCAGAAAGACTCTTCCTGCATCTGCGGACTCTAACTTTCATCCAAGCCCTCACTGAGAGACTGACAGGACTACTTAAAACTCCTGTCCCATGCCCAAGAGTACTACCCTCGATAAGAGACAAAAAAGGACATTTAAGCTTACCTGATAAATTTATTTCTTCTACGATATGACGAGTACACGGATTTCATCCTTACTTGTGGGATTTATCCTCCTGCTAACAGGAAGTGGCAAAGAGCACCACAGCAGAGCTGTATATATAGCTCCTCCCTTCCCTCCACCTCCAGTTATTCGACCGAAGTTAGGAAGAGAAAGGAAAAGCCAAAGGTGCAGAGGTGACTGAAGTATACAAAAAATATAATATAATCTAAACCTGACATGACAGGGGGGGGGCGTGGACTTGTCATATCGTAGAAGAAATAAATTTATCAGGTAAGCATAAATTTCCTTTTCTTCTACAAGATATAAAGAGTCCACGGATTTCATCCTTACTTGTGGGAAACAATACCAAAGCAACAGGACACGGATGAAAGGGAGGGACAAGACAGGAACCTAAACGGAAGGCACCACTGCTTGAAGAACCTTTCAAATTTCGAAAAAGTGTGAAGAGACGACCAAGTCGCAGCCTTGCAAATCTGTTCAACAGAAGCATCGTTTTTAAATGCCCATGAGGAAGCCACAGCCCTAGTAGAATGAGACGTAATTCTTTCAGGAGGCTGCTGTCCAGCAGTCTCATACGCTAGACGGATGATACTCTTCAGCCAAAAAGAAAGAGAGGTAGCCGTAGCTTTCAGACCCCTACGCTTTCCAGAAAAAACAATGAATAATGAAGATGATTGACGGAAATCCATAGTCGCCTGCAAGTAAAACTTCAGGGCACGGACCACATCCAGGTTATGCAACATACGCTCCTTCTTAGAAGAAGGGTTAGGACATAATGAAGGAACAACGATTTCCTGATTAATATTCTTATTAGAAACAACCTTAGGAAGAAAACCAGGTTTGGTACGTAAAACCACCTTATCAGAATGGAAGATAAGGTGAATCACATTGTAAAGCTGAAAGCTCAGAAACTCTACGATCAGAAGAAATAGCAACCAAAAACAAATCTTTCCAAAATAGCAACCCCTTAAAGAACATTAAGCAACCCCTTAAAGAACATTAAGAACCAAATTTAAACTCCAGGGTGGAGCAATTGGTCTAAACATGGGCTTAATTCTGGTTAGAGCCTGAAAAAAAAAAAAATGAACGTCTGGAACATCTGCCAAACGTTTGTGAAGCAAAATTGAAAAAGCAGAAATTTGTCCCTTTAAGGAACTCGCTGATAACCCTTTCTCCAATCCTTCTTGGAGAAAAGACAGAATCCTGGGAATCCTAACTTTACTCCATGAGTAGCCCTTGAATTCACACAAAAAAAGATATTTACGCCATATCTTATGATAGATCTTTCTAGTGACAGGCTTACATGCCTGAATCAAAGTTTTGATGACCGAATCAGAAAATCCCCGCTTAGATAAAATCAAGAGTTCAATCTCCAAGGCAGTCAGCTGCAGAGAAATTAGATTTGGATGTTGGAAAGGACCTTGAATGAGAAGGTCCTGTCTCACTGGAAGTTTCAACGGAAGCAGAGAGGACATGTCCACTAGATCTGCATACCAAGTCCTGCGTGGCCACGCAGTGGCAATTAGAATTACTGAAGCTCTCTCCTGTTTGATCCGAGCAATCTACCGGGGAAGGAGAGGAAACGGTGGAAACACATAAGCTAGGTTGAACGACCAAGGCACTGCCAAGGCATCTATCAGTTCGCCCTGAGGATCCCTCGACCTGGATCCGTATCTTGGGAGCTTTGCATTCTGTCGAGACGCCATTAGATCCAATTCTGGTCTGCCCCATCGGAGAATCAGAGAGGCAAATACCTCTGGCTGAAGTTCCCACTCCCCCGGATGAAAAGCCTGTCGGCTTAAGATGTCCGCTTTCCAGTTGTCCACTCCTGGGATGTAGATTGCTGACAGATAACAAGAGTGGGCCTCAGCCCATCGAATTATCTTGGATACTTCTGTCATCGTTAAGGAACTCCTCGTTCCTCCCTGATGATTGATGTAAGCCACAGTCGTGATGTTGTCCGACTGGAATCTGATGAACTTGGGTGAAGCCAACTGAGGCCACGCCTGAAGCGCATTGAATATTGCTCTCAATTCCAGAATATTGATTGGAAGTAGAGACTCCACCTGAGTCCATACACCCTGAGCCTTTAGGGAATTCCAGACTGCACCTCAGCCTAGTAGACTGGCGTCCGTTGTCACTATCACCCACGAGGGTCACAGATGGCCGAGGATTGGACTGAAGGGCTCAGCATGTATTTAGAATCTTTGACTTTCTGACCTCCGTCAGAAAAATCTTCATGACTATGGTATCTATCAGCGTTCCCAAGAAGGGAACCCTTGTCTGTGGAATTAGTGAACTTTTTTCTAGATTCACCTTGCATCCGTGAGATCTCAGAAAGGACAACACTGTGTCTGAGACTTTGTTAGATGATAAGTCGACGCCTGAATCAGAATATCGTCCAGATAAGGCGCCACGGCTATGCCCTGCGGCCTGAGAACCGCCAGAAGGGACCCTAGAAACTTCATGAAGATTCTGGGTGCTGTGACCAACCCGAAGGGAAGAGCCACGAACTGAAATTGTTTGTCCAGGAAGGCAAACCTTAGGTACTGATGATGATCCTTGTGGATAGGAATATGAAGGTATGCATCCTTCAAGTCCACTGTAGTCATATATTGACCCTACTGGATCATTGGTAAAATTGTTCGAATGGTCTCCATCTTGAAAGATGGGACTCTGAGAAACTTGTTTAGACTCTTGAGATCTAAAATGGGTCTGAACGTTCCCTCTTTTTTGGGAACCACGAAAAGATTTGAGTAAAACCCCTGCCCCTGTTCTAGTCTTGGAACAGGACGAAATTACTCCCATAGTAGAGAGGTCTTTTACACAACGTGAGAATGCCTCTTTTTTTATCTGGTCTACAGACAATCGTGAAAGAATAAATCTCCCTCTTGGGAGAAAATCTTTGAATTCCAGTTGACACCCGTGAGTCACAATTTCCAGTGCCCAGGGGTCCTGAATATCTCTTGCCCAAGCCTGGGCAAAGAGAGAAAGTCTGCCCCCTACTAGATCCGGTCCCGGATCGGGGGCCGCCCCTTCATGCTGTTTTGGTAGCAGCAGCGGGCTTCTTGGGATGTTTACCCTTGCTCCAAGTTTGACTTTGTCTGAGCAAAATTCACTTCCTGCTTGGCGGAAGACGAGGAAGAAGAGGGGACTCCTTTAAAGTTCAGAAAGGAACGAAAATTATTTTGTTTACCCCTCAGTTTAATAGTTCTATCCTGAGGTAGGAGATGACCCTTACCTCCCGTAATGTCAGAAATGATTTCCTTCAAGTCAGGCCCGAATAGGGTTTTCCCCTTGAAAGGAATAGCCAAAAGCTTTGATTTAGATGAAACATCAGCAGACCAAGATTTTAACCATAACGCTCTACGCGCTAAAATAGCAAATCCTGCATTCTTAGCCGCCAACTTGGCAATCTGAAAGGCGGCATCTGTAATAAAAGAATTAGCCAGCTTAAGAGCCTTAATTCTATCTAAAATATCCTCTAAAGGAGTCTCAGTCTTAAAAGACTCTTCTAAAGCATCAAACCAGAAGGCGGCCGCAGTGGTAACTGGAACAATGCAGGCCGTTGGTTGTAAGAGGAAACCCTGATGAATAAACAATTTCTTTAGGAGACCCTCCAATTTCTTATCCATAGGGTCTTTAAAAGCACAACTGTCCTCAATAGGAATAGTTGTACGCTTCGCCAGAGTAGATATAGCTCCTTCCACTTTAGGGACTGTTTGCCACCAGTCCCGAACAGTGTCAGATATGGGATACATCTTCTTGAAATTAGGAGAGGGTGAGAACGGAATACCCGGTCTGTCCCATTCCCTCTTAATAATTTCCGAGATTCTCTTAGGAACCGGAAAAACATCAGTGTAAGCAGGTACCTCTAAGTATTTGTCCATCTTACACAATTTCTCTGGTGGTACCACAATAGAGTCACAGTCATCCAGAGTCGCTAAAACCTCCCGGAGTAACAGGCGGAGGTGTTCAAGCTTAGGTGTTCAAGCTTAAATCAAAAGGACATGACGTCCGAATCTGTCTAAGGCAATGCACTTCCCAAATCGGAAAGTTCTCCTTCAGACAGAAGTTCCCTGACCCCCAAATCAGAGCCCTGCAAGGGTACATCGGAAATAGCTAATAAAGCATTAGAGGACTCAGTATTCACATTGACTTCTGTCCAACTGCGTTTACCCTGTAACACTGGCAACTTAGATAATACCGCTGTAAGGGAAGTTGACATAACTGCAGCCATATCCTGCAGAGTAAAGGAATTAGATGCGGTTGAGGAACCAGGTGTCGCTTGGGTGGGTGTTAAAGGTTGTGACGCTTGGGGAGAAGTTAGCGGTATAGTGTACAAAGATATAACACACCAGCGCCAAAGAATGGCTAAAATACCCTAAAGAACACAGAGTCAATGTGTAAATGAATAAAGGTATAAATGTATTACTAAACTTTAAACATAACAGTACTGATTAATAAATAATATAAAATAGTCTTAAGTATTTTTAAAAAACAGCAATCAATTTTTCTCACTGTATGTGACGATTAAATGAATGTATAGGTTGGCCAACCTAAATAATAAATAATAAAATATATACTTGCTTGAGAAAGTAGTTACTCAGCTATCTAAGCGTCTAATTTAAAACAGATACAGCCCTAGATAGAGATACACATGGCTAAATAGTAGCAGCACACTGCAAAAGGGCAATTTAGGTTCAAACTGAAATACAATATAAAATGCAGTATAAAATTCAATATCAAAATATAGCAGCAAATAGGAGAGTATAAGAACAGTGCACAAGACACTGAAGATGTAATCCACTGATATTCGTGGTTATACACAGTCTTTAAGATGTATAAGAGGCCTATTAGAATCTAGAATTGGAATTCTTGTAGCAGATTGTATCAGTATATGACAAGCCGTTAAATAGTACTAAAACAACTTGATTTAGCCGTATGCAGCTGAGAGGTACCTTTATGAATGATCGAGTATTGTCCTTTCTGTGTAAGAAACACTGTGATGCTTCTAGTAGAAGCTAGGTATAGGGATTCTTATCCGATCGTGAAGCCGGTTCAGCGTTCTCCCGCTGTGAACCTTCAGAGTGCGCGCCTTCTCCGGAAGGGTCTCTGATTGGCCCTCAAGTCTTTGGTGGGAGTGGCCGCTTGCGATGTTGGTGCCGGCTCTATGGCTTCAGTTGAGAATATCTCCTATGGCGTTCTTAACGTCCTCTCTGGTCTCCTTGGGTGATAGAAATGTAGCAGCAACGCGTTTCAACTGAGAGTACTCAGTCTTTGTCAAGCTGCTTGTCAGATGTCTCTATGGGGTTTAAATAGCCCCTAGCAATTAGCTAATTTGTGCAACATAATTGATCAAATAGAAATATTCGTTTGAAGTCTTAATCGAAAAAGCCTACAGTTTTATGCAGAAATAATAAACAGCTGATATCAGTAAAGATAATATCCACTATCTAGATCTGGAAATTAACATAAAAGACAATGCTGTAACAACTAAAACCTATTTTAAAGAAGTGGATGATAATAATTTCATCCATGAAACGAGCTGTCACTTACCCAAATGGAAAAATAACATTCCAAAAGGACAGTTCTTGAGATTAAAAAGAAATTGTAAAGAAGATAGTGATTTTGAGAGACAGTCCCTAACATTAAAAAATAAATTTATCGAAAGAGGATATCCGGAAGATAAATTAGAAACAGAAAGAATTAAGATAAAAGAGATAGAAAGACAAGATATTTTACAATACAAAACAAAAGAAACCACATCTGACATCCCTACAAATGCTGAAAAAAAATTTCTACCTTTTATCACTGAGTTAAGTGAAGATAGGCATAAATTAGAAAAAATCTTTAGAGCTCATTGGAAAATTCTGAAGTCTGACCCTCACTTAGGGTCCAAGCTTCCACTCAATCCTAAATTTGTATACAAAAAAACCCAAAAACTTAAAAAGTAAACTAGCCCCTACCTATAAACTAAATCCTTGCAAAACCACCAGAGACCTATTTGGAGAAAAAGTACAAGGCTTTTACCCTTGCCTAACATGTAAGGCATGTAAGTATGCAAATAAAACAAAAAGTTTCATTTCTACAAATACAAATAAAAAATACACAATAAAAGATACAATAAGATGTATTGATATTAATGCCATCTATCTTATAACTTGTAAAAAATGCGGAATACAGTATATAGGTGAAACGGAGAGAACAATAAGAGAGAGAATTAGGGAGCATATAAATTCTAATGAAAACTCCGAAAAAGATAGAAATAAAGATCTTCCGGTGGCCAAACATTTTAGGACATGCTGTAATAATAATTTAAAATGTTTTAACTTCACAGCAATAGTCAAAATAAATGAAAAGAAAAGAGGAGGGAACCTATCTCACTTATTATTGCAAAATGAGGCAAAATGGATATTCGAACTCCGTACACTTAAACCTGAGGGTTTAAATTTAGATTTTAATCTCAACTGCTTTTTAAACTCTTGAGTGCTATACGTGTCTTATCAACTAACTAAACATACCTTAGTCCACTTTCCCAACCCATATCATAGGATCTCGAATATTTAAATATAATATATCTATTTATATTGCCTTTATAAACATATAACAGTTCCGTACACATATATTCTTAGTATAGGGTGTTTTTCGATACGCTCACTACTCTAATTTGCTTTATATTTTCTGTCACTACTTTATTTATAATAGCGATTGCTACATATTCAAGGAATATATACTTTATCATTTCATTCTTTCACATATCTAATTTGACCTTCTTATCCTTAGTTAAGATGCTGTCCTTTAAATATATTATTTGCAGCAAGTCACTATTTTTATTATTTCTGCATAAAACTGTAGGCATTTTCGATTAAGACTTCAAACGAATATTTCTATTTGATCAATTATGTTGCACAAATTAGCTAATTGCTAGGGGCTATTTAAACCCCATAGAGACATCTGACAAGCAGCTTGACAAAGACTGAGTACTCTCAGTTGAAACGCGTTGCTGCTACATTTCTATCACCCAAGGAGACCAGAGAGGACGTTAAGAACGCCATAGGAGATATTCTCAACTGAAGCCGTAGAGCCGGCACCAACATCGCAAGCGGCCACTCCCACCAAAGACTTGAGGGCCAATCAGAGACCCTTCCGGAGAAGGCGTGCACTCTGAAGGTTCACAGCGGGAGAACGCTGAACCGGCTTCACGATCAGCTATTTTCGGAACTCAAGAATCCCTATACCTAGCTTCTACTAGAAGCATCACAGTGTTTCTTACACAGAAAGGACAATACTCAATCATTCATAAAGGTAACTCTCAGCTGCATACGGCTAAAACAAGTTGTTTTAGTACTATTTAACGGCTTGTCATGTACTGATACAATCTGCTACAAGAATTCCAATTCTAGATTCTAAGAGGCCTCTTATACATTTTAAAGACTGTGTATAACCACGAATATCAGTGGATTACATCTTCAGTGTCTTGTGCACTGTTCTTATACTCTCCTATTTGCTGCTATATTTTGATATTGAATTTTATACTGCATTTTATATTCTATTTCAGTTTGAACCTAAATTGCCCTTTTGCAGTGTGCTGCTACTATTTAGCGCTGTGTATCTCTATCTAGGGCTGTATCTGTTTTAAATTAGACGCTTAGATAGCTGAGTAACTACTTTCTCAAGCAAGTATATATTTTATTATTTAGGTTGGCCAACCTATACATTCATTTAATCGTCACATACAGTGAGAAAAATTGATTACTGTTTTTTAAAAATACTTAAGACTATTTTATATTATTTATTAATCAGTACTGTTATGTTTAAAGTTTAGTAATAAATTTATACCTTTATTCATTTACACATTGACTCTGTTCTTTAGGGTATTTTAGCCATTCTTTGGCGCTGGTGTGTTATATCTTTGTACACTAAACTTTTCCTTTGGGACCTTTAGAGGAAGTCCTATCCTAACTCACTAGCCATACCCTCTTTTTCCAGCGCAGTCTATCACCACCTTTTCTCCAGAAGTTAGCGGTATACCATGATTCTCCTCAGACTGAGAATCATCCTTAGACACATTTTCTTTACATAAAATCTGTGCTTTACAGTGTAAGGCCCTCTCAGTAAACGAGGGACAAAAAGTTAGAGGGGGTTCCACAGTGGCATCTAAACACATAGAACAAGGAGTTTCCTCCTCAGTGTCAGACATGTTAGACAGACTAGCAATAAAAAAAACAATAGTCGTTCTGTGCTTAAATATTGAGCTATTAGTTCAAATTAGAGGGAAAAAATAATGAAACAAAAAACTGTACTGCGCCTTTAAATTTTAAAAGCGCAACTATTTTTCTGATATTTTAAAAAAAACTTTGCTTTGTGGCAATATAATTATTTTACTGTGCCCAAGAGCTCTATCTGTATTTCATCCACTTGCTACAATATGAGATACTAAAAAAAACAATTTATGCTTACCTGATAAATTTCTTTCTTTTGCGATGTACCGAGTCAGCGGATTCATCCTAACTTGTGGGATATTGTCCTTCCTGACCGGAAGTAGCAAAGAGAGCACCACAGCAGAGCTATCTATATAGCTCCCCCCTTAACTCAACCCCCCAGTCATTCGACCGAAGGCCAAGGAAGAAAAGGAGAAACTATAAGGTGCAGAGGTGACTGAAGTTTACATAAAAAATACTATCTATCTGTCTTGAATAGACAGGGCAGGCCGTGGACTCGGTACATCGCAAAAGAAAGAAATTTATCAAGTAAGCATGAATTCTGTTTTCTTTTGCAAGATGTACCGAGTCCACGGATTCATCCTAACTTGTGGGATACCAATACCAAAGCTTTAGGACACGGATGAAGGGAGGGACAAGACAGGAACCTAAACGGTAGGCACCACTGCTTGCAAAACCTTTCTCCCAAAAAACATAATTTATGCTTACCTGATAAATTTATTTCTCTTGTAGTGTATCCAGTCCACGGATCATCCATTACTTGTGGGATATTCTCCTTCCCAACAGGAAGTTGCAAGAGGATCACCCACAGCAGAGCTGCTATATAGCTCCTCCCCTCACTGCCATATCCAGTCATTCGACCAAAACAAGCCGAGAAAGGAGAAACCATAGGGTGCAGTGGTGACTGTAGTTTAATTAAAATTTAGACCTGCCTGAAAAGGACAGGGCGGGCCGTGGACTGGATACACTACAAGAGAAATAAATTTATCAGGTAAGCATAAATTATGTTTTCTCTTGTTAAGTGTATCCAGTCCACGGATCATCCATTACTTGTGGGATACCAATACCAAAGCTAAAGTACACAGATGATGGGAGGGACAAGGCAGGAAATTAAACGGAAGGAACCACTGCCTGTAGAACCTTTCTCCCAAAAACAGCCTCCGAAGAAGCAAAAGTATCAAATTTGTAAAATTCTGGAAAAGTATGAAGTGAAGACCAAGTTGCAGCCTTGCAAATCTGTTCAACAGAGGCCTCATTTTTAAAGGCCCAGGTGGAAGCCACAGCTCTAGTAGAATGAGCTGTAATCCTTTCAGGAGGCTGCTGTCCAGCAGTCTCATAGGCTAAACGGATTATACTCCGAAGCCAAAAAGAAAGAAAGGTTGCCGAGGCCTTCTGACCTCTCCTCTGCCAAGAGTAAACAACAAACAGGTTAGATGTTTGGCGAAAATCTTTAGTAGCCTGTAAGTAAAACTTCAAGGCACGGACTACGTCTAGATTATGCAAAAGACGTTCCTTCTTTGAAGAAGGATTAGGACATAATGATGGAACAACAATCTCTTGATTGATATTCTTGTTAGAAACCACCTTAGGTAAAAACCCAGGTTTTGTACGCAGAACAACTTTATCTGAATGAAAGATCAGATAAGGAGAATCACAATGTAAGGCAGATAACTCCGAGACTCATCGAGCCGAGGAAATAGCAATCAGAAAAAGAACTTTCCATGAAAGAAGTTTGATATCAATAGAATGAAGGGGTTCAAACGGAACCCCTTGAAGAACTTTAAGAACCAAGTTTAAGCTCCATGGAGGAGAAACAGGTTTAAACACAGGCTTAATTCTAACTAAAGCCTGACAAAATGCCTGAACGTCTGGAACTTCTTCCAGACGCTTGTGTAAAAGAATAGACAGAGCAGAAATCTGTCCCTTTAAAGAACTAGCTGATAATCCTTTGTCCAAACCCTCTTGGAGGAAGGACAATATCCTAGGAATCCTAACCCTACTCCATGAGTAATTCTTGGATTCACACCAATGAAGATATTTACGCCATATCTTGTGGTAAAATTTTCCTGCAGACAGGCTTTCATGCCTGTATTAAGGTATCAATTACTGACTCGGAGAAGCCACGCTTTGATAGGATCAAGCGTTCAATCTCCATGCAGTCAATCTCAGAGAAAGTAGATTCGGATGATCGAAAGGACCTTGTATTAGAAGGTCTTGTCTCAGAGGCAGAGTCCATGGTGGAAAGGATGACATGTCCACTAGGTCTGCATACCAGGTCCTGCGTGTCCACGCAGGCGCTATCAATATCACCAATGCTCTTTCCTGTTTGATTTTGGCAATCAGACGAGGGAGCAGAGGAAACGGTGGAAACACATAAGCCAGGTTGAAGAACCAAGGCGCTGCTAGAGCATCTATCAGTGCCGCTTCTGGGTCCCTGGACCTGGATCCGTAACAAGGAAGCTTGGCGTTCTGGCGAGACACCATGAGATCCAATTCTGGTTTGCCCCAACGGAGAACCAATTGAGCAAACACCTCCGGATGGAGTTCCCATTCCCCCGGATGAAAAGTCTGACGACTTAGAAAATCCGCCTCCCAGTTCTCTACACCTGGGATATGGATCGCTGACAGGTGGCAAGAGTGAGTCTCTGCCCAGCGAATTATCTTGGAGACTTCTGACATCGCTAGAGAACTCCTGGTTCCCCCTTGATGGTTGATGTAAGCCACAGTGGTGATGTTGTCCGACTGAAATCTGATGAACCTCAGTGTTGCTAGATGAGGCCAAGCCAGAAGAGCATTGAATATTGCTCTTACCTCCAGAATATTTATTGGGAGGAGTTTCTCCTCCTGAGTCCATGAACCCTGAGCCTTCAGGGAGTTCCAGACTGCACCCCAACCTAGAAGGCTGGCATCTGTTGTTACAATTGTCCAATCTGGTCTGCGAAAGGTCATACCCTTGGACAGATGGGCCCGAGATAACCACCAGAGAAGAGAATCTCTGGTTTCCTGATCCAGATTTAGTAAAGGGGACAAATCTGTGTAATCCCCATTCCACTGACTGAGCATGCATAATTGCAGCGGTCTGAGATGCAGGCGCGCGAATGGCACTATGTCCATCGCCGCTTCCATTAAGCCGATTACTTCCATGCACTGAGCCACCGTGGGGCACGGAATGGAGTGAAGAACACGGCAAGCATTTAGAAGTTTTGATAACCTGTACTCCGTCAGGTAAATTTTCATTTCTACAGAATCTATTAGAGTCCCTAGGAAGGAAACCCTTGTGAGAGGAGATAGAGAACTCTTTTCTTCGTTCACTTTCCACCCATGCGACCTCAGGAATGCCAGAACTATCTCTGTATGAGATTTGGCCATTTGAAAGCTTGACGCCTGTATCAGGATGTCGTCCAGGTAAGGAGCCACCGCTATGCCTCGCGGTCTTAGGAGCGCCAGAAGTGAGCCTAGAACCTTTGCAAAAATTCTTGGGGCTGTAGCCAACCCGAATGGAAGAGCTACAAATTGGTAATGCCTGTCTAGAGAGGCAAACCTCAGGAACTCATGATGATTCTTGTGAATCGGAATGTGAAGGTAGGCATCCTTTGTACTGACCCTCTTGGATCATGGGTAAAATGGTTCGAATAGTTTCCATCTTGAATGACGGAACTCTGAGGAATTTGTTTAGGATCTTTAAATCCAAAATTGGTCTGAAGGTTCCCTCTTTTTTGGGAACCACAAACAGATTTGAATAAAACCCCTGTCCTTGTTCCGTCCGCGGAACTGGATGGATCACTCCCATTACAAGGAAATATTGTACGCAGCTTAGGAATGCCTCTTTCTTTACCTGGTTTTATCTTTATCTTGAAAACAGAATTTATGTTTACCTGATAAATTACTTTCTCCAACGGTGTGTCCGGTCCACGGCGTCATCCTTACTTGTGGGATATTCTCTTCCCCAACAGGAAATGGCAAAGAGCCCAGCAAAGCTGGTCACATGATCCCTCCTAGGCTCCGCCTACCCCAGTCATTCGACCGACGTTAAGGAGGAATATTTGCATAGGAGAAACCATATGGTACCGTGGTGACTGTAGTTAAAGAAAATAAATTATCAGACCTGATTAAAAAAACCAGGGCGGGCCGTGGACCGGACATACCGTTGGAGAAAGTAATTTATCAGGTAAACATAAATTCTGTTTTCTCCAACATAGGTGTGTCCGGTCCACGGCGTCATCCTTACTTGTGGGAACCAATACCAAAGCTTTAGGACACGGATGAAGGGAGGGAGCAAATCAGGTCACCTAAATGGAAGGCACCACGGCTTGCAAAACCTTTCTCCCAAAAATAGCCTCAGAAGAAGCAAAAGTATCAAACTTGTAAAATTTGGTAAAAGTGTGCAGTGAAGACCAAGTCGCTGCCCTACATATCTGATCAACAGAAGCCTCGTTCTTGAAGGCCCATGTGGAAGCCACAGCCCTAGTGGAATGAGCCGTGATTCTTTCGGGAGGCTGCCGTCCGGCAGTCTCGTAAGCCAATCTGATGATGCTTTTAATCCAAAAAGAGAGAGAGGTAGAAGTTGCTTTTTGACCTCTCCTTTTACCGGAATAAACAACAAACAAGGAAGATGTTTGTCTAAAATCCTTTGTAGCATCTAAATAGAATTTTAGAGCGCGAACAACATCCAAATTGTGCAACAAACGTTCCTTCTTTGAAACTGGTTTCGGACACAGAGAAGGTACGATAATCTCCTGGTTAATGTTTTTGTTAGAAACAACTTTTGGAAGAAAACCAGGTTTAGTACGTAAAACCACCTTATCTGCATGGAACACCAGATAAGGAGGAGAACACTGCAGAGCAGATAATTCTGAAACTCTTCTAGCAGAAGAAATTGCAACTAAAAACAAAACTTTCCAAGATAATAACTTAATATCAACGGAATGTAAGGGTTCAAACGGAACCCCCTGAAGAACTGAAAGAACTAAGTTGAGACTCCAAGGAGGAGTCAAAGGTTTGTAAACAGGCTTAATTCTAACCAGAGCCTGAACAAAGGCTTGAACATCTGGCACAGCTGCCAGCTTTTTGTGAAGTAACACAGACAAGGCAGAAATCTGTCCCTTCAGGGAACTAGCAGATAATCCTTTTTCCAGTCCTTCTTGAAGGAAGGATAGAATCTTAGGAATCTTAACCTTGTCCCAAGGGAATCCTTTAGATTCACACCAACAGATATATTTTTTCCAAATTTTGTGGTAAATCTTTCTAGTTACAGGCTTTCTGGCCTGAACAAGAGTATCGATAACAGAATCTGAGAACCCTCGCTTCGATAAGATCAAGCGTTCAATCTCCAAGCAGTCAGCTGGAGTGAAACCAGATTCAGATGTTCGAACGGACCCTGAAGAAGAAGGTCTCGTCTCAAAGGTAGCTTCCAAGGTGGAGCCGATGACATATTCACCAGATCTGCATACCAAGTCCTGCGTGGCCACGCAGGAGCTATCAAGATCACCGATGCCCTCTCCTAATTGATCCTGGCTACCAGCCTGGGGATGAGAGGAAACGGCGGGAACACATAAGCTAGTTTGAAGGTCCAAGGTGCTACTAGTGCATCCACTAGAGCCGCCTTGGGATCCCTGGATCTGGACCCGTAGCAAGGAACTTTGAAGTTCTGACGAGAGGCCATCAGATCCATGTCTGGAATGCCCCACAGCTGAGTGACTTGGGCAAAGATTTCCGGATGGAGTTCCCACTCCCCCGGATGCAATGTCTGACGACTCAGAAAATCCGCTTCCCAATTTTCCACTCCTGGGATGTGGATAGCAGACAGGTGGCAGGAGTGAGACTCCGCCCATAGAATGATTTTGGTCACTTCTTCCATCGCTAGGGAACTCCTTGTTCCCCCCTGATGGTTGATGTACGCAACAGTTGTCATGTTGTCTGATTGAAACCGTATGAACTTGGCCCTCGCTAGCTGAGGCCAAGCCTTGAGAGCATTGAATATCGCTCTCAGTTCCAGAATATTTATCGGTAGAAGAGATTCTTCCCGAGACCAAAGACCCTGAGCTTTCAGGGATCCCCAGACCGCGCCCCAGCCCGTCAGACTGGCGTCGGTCGTGACGATGACCCACTCCGGTCTGCGGAATGTCATCCCTTGTGACAGGTTGTCCAGGGACAGCCACCAACGGAGTGAGTCTCTGGTCCTCTGATTTACTTGTATCTTCGGAGACAAGTCTGTATAGTCCCCATTCCACTGACTGAGCATGCACAGTTGTAATGGTCTTAGATGAATGCGCGCAAAAGGAACTATGTCCATTGCCGCTACCATCAAACCGATCACTTCCATGCACTGCGCTATGGAAGGAAGAGGAACGGAATGAAGTATTTGACAAGAGTTTAGAAGTTTTGTTTTTCTGGCCTCTGTCAGAAAAATCCTCATTTCTAAGGAGTCTATTATTGTTCCCAAGAAGGGAACCCTTGTTGACGGAGATAGAGAACTCTTTTCCACGTTCACTTTCCATCCGTGAGATCTGAGAAAGGCCAGGACAATGTCCGTGTGAGCCTTTGCTTGAGGAAGGGACGACGCTTGAATCAGAATGTCGTCCAAGTAAGGTACTACAGCAATGCCCCTTGGTCTTAGCACAGCTAGAAGGGACCCTAGTACCTTTGTGAAAATCCTTGGAGCAGTGGCTAATCCGAAAGGAAGCGCCACGAACTGGTAATGCTTGTCCAGGAATGCGAACCTTAGGAACCGATGATGTTCCTTGTGGATAGGAATATGTAGATACGCATCCTTTAAAACCACTGTGGTCATGAATTGACCTTCCTGGATGGAAGGAAGAATAGTTCGAATGGTTTCCATCTTGAACGATGGAACCTTGAGAAACTTGTTTAAGATCTTGAGATCCAAGATTGGTCTGAACGTTCCCTCTTTTTTGGGAACTATGAACAGATTGGAGTAGAACCCCATCCCTTGTTCTCTTAATGGAACAGGATGAATCACTCCCATTTTTAACAGGTCTTCTACACAATGTAAGAATGCCTGTCTTTTTATGTGGTCTGAAGACAACTGAGACCTGTGGAACCTCCCCCTTGGGGGAAGCCCCTTGAATTCCAGAAGATAACCTTGGGAGACTATTTCTAGCGCCCAAGGATCCAGAACATCTCTTGCCAAAGCCTGAGCGAAGAGAGAGAGTCTGCCCCCCACCAGATCCGGTCCCGGATCGGGGGCCAACATTTCATGCTGTCTTGGTAGCAGTGGCAGGTTTCTTGGCCTGCTTTCCCTTGTTCCAGCCTTGCATTGGTCTCCAAGCTGGCTTGGCTTGAGAAGTATTACCCTCTTGCTTAGAGGACGTAGCACTTTGGGCTGGTCCATTTCTACGAAAGGGACGAAAATTAGGTTTATTTTTTGCCTTGAAAGGCCGATCCTGAGGAAGGGCGTGGCCCTTACCCCCAGTGATATCAGAGATAATCTCTTTCAAGTCAGGGCCAAACAGCGTTTTCCCCTTGAAAGGAATGTTAAGTAGCTTGTTCTTGGAAGACGCATCAGCTGACCAAGATTTCAACCAAAGCGCTCTGCGCGCCACAATAGCAAACCCAGAATTCTTAGCCGCTAACCTAGCCAATTGCAAAGTGGCGTCTAGGGTGAAAGAATTAGCCAATTTGAGAGCATTGATTCTGTCCATAATCTCCTCATAAGGAGGAGAATCACTATCGACCGCCTTTATCAGCTCATCGAACCAGAAACATGCGGCTGTAGCTACAGGGACAACGCATGAAATTGGTTGTAGAAGGTAACCCTGCTGAACAAACATCTTTTTAAGTAAACCTTCGAATTTTTTATCCATAGGATCTTTGAAAGCACAACTATCCTCTATGGGTATAGTGGTGCGTTTGTTTAAAGTGGAAACCGCTCCCTCGACCTTGGGGACTGTCTGCCATAAGTCCTTTCTGGGGTCGACCATAGGAAACAATTTTTTAAATATGGGGGGAGGGACGAAAGGAATACCGGGCCTTTCCCATTCTTTATTAACAATGTCCGCCACCCGCTTGGGTATAGGAAAAGCTTCTGGGAGCCCCGGGACCTCTAGGAACTTGTCCATTTTACATAGTTTCTCTGGGATGACCAACTTGTCACAATCATCCAGAGTGGATAATACCTCCTTAAGCAGAATGCGGAGATGTTCCAACTTAAATTTAAACGTAATCACATCAGGTTCAGCTTGTTGAGAAATGTTCCCTGAATCAGTAATTTCTCCCTCAGACAAAACCTCCCTGGCCCCATCAGACTGGGTTAGGGGCCCTTCAGAACCATTATTATCAGCGTCGTCATGCTCTTCAGTATCTAAAACAGAGCAGTCGCGCTTACGCTGATAAGTGTTCATTTTGGCTAAAATGTTTTTGACAGAATTATCCATTACAGCCGTTAATTGTTGCATAGTAAGGAGTATTGGCGCGCTAGATGTACTAGGGGCCTCCTGAGTGGGCAAGACTCGTGTAGACGAAGGAGGGAATGATGCAGTACCATGCTTACTCCCCTCACTTGAGGAATCATCTTGGGCATCATTGTCATTGTCACATAAATCACATTTATTTAAATGAATAGGAATTCTGGCTTCCCCACATTCAGAACACAGTCTATCTGGTAGTTCAGACATGTTAAACAGGCATAAACTTGATAACAAAGTACAAAAAACGTTTTAAAATAAAACCGTTACTGTCACTTTAAATTTTAAACTGAACACACTTTATTACTGCAATTGCGAAAAAATATGAAGGAATTGTTCAAAATTCACCAAATTTTCACCACAGTGTCTTAAAGCCTTAAAAGTATTGCACACCAAATTTGGAAGCTTTAACCCTTAAAATAACGGAACCGGAGCCGTTTTTAACTTTAACCCCTTTACAGCCCCTGGTATCTGCTTTGCTGAGACCCAACCAAGCCCAAAGGGGAATACGATACCAAATGACGCCTTCAGAAAGTCTTTTCTAAGTATCAGAGCTCCTCTCACATGCGACTGCATGTCATGCCTCTCAAAAACAAGTGCGCAACACCGGCGCGAAAATGAGGCTCTGCCTATGATTTGGGAAAGCCCCTAAGAATAAGGTGTCTAAAACAGTGCCTGCCGATATTATTATATCAAAATACCCAGAATAAATGATTCCTCAAGGCTAAATATGTGTTAATAATGAATCGATTTAGCCCAGAAAAAGTCTACAGTCTTAATAAGCCCTTGTGAAGCCCTTATTTACGATCTTAATAAACATGGCTTACCGGATCCCATAGGGAAAATGACAGCTTCCAGCATTACATCGTCTTGTTAGAATGTGTCATACCTCAAGCAGCAAGAGACTGCTCACTGTTCCCCCAACTGAAGTTAATTGCTCTCAACAGTCCTGTGTGGAACAGCCATGGATTTTAGTGACGGTTGCTAAAATCATTTTCCTCATACAAACAGAAATCTTCATCTCTTTTCTGTTTCTGAGTAAATAGTACATACCAGCACTATTTCAAAATAACAAACTCTTGATTGAATAATAAAAACTACAGTTAAACACTAAAAAACTCTAAGCCATCTCCGTGGAGATGTTGCCTGTACAACGGCAAAGAGAATGACTGGGGTAGGTGGAGCCTAGGAGGGATCATGTGACCAGCTTTGCTGGGCTCTTTGCCATTTCCTGTTGGGGAAGAGAATATCCCACAAGTAAGGATGACGCCGTGGACCGGACACACCTATGTTGGAGAAAGGTGAAATCTCCCTTGTGGAGGAGAAGCTTTGAAGTCCAGAAGATATCCCTGAGATATGATCTCCAACGCCCAGGGATCCTGAACATCTCTTGCCCACGCCTGGGCGAAGAGAGAGTGTCTGCCCCCTACTAGATCCGTTGTCAGATAGGGGGCCGCTCCTTCATGCTGTCTTAGAGGCAGCAGCAGGCTTTCTGGTCTGCTTGCCCTTGTTCCAGGACTGGTTAGGTTTCCAGGCCTACTTGGATTGAGCAAAAGTTCCCTCTTGTTTTGAAGCAGAGGAAGTTGATGCTGCACCTGCCTTGAAATTTCGAAAAGCACGAAAATTAGACTGTTTGGCCTTTGATTTGGCCCTGTCCTGAGGAAAGGTATGACCCTTACCTCCAGTAATGTCAGCAATAATTTCTTTCAAACCAGGCCCGAATAAGGTCTGCCCCTTGAAAGGAATGTTGAGTAATTTAGACTTTGAAGTCACATCAGCTGACCAGGATTTGAGCCATAGCGCCCTACGCGCTTGGATGGCGAATCCGGAATTCTTAGCCGTTAGTTTAGTCAAATGAACAATGGCATCAGAAACAAATGAGTTAGCTAACTTAAGAGTTCTAAGCTTGTCAACAATTTCAGTCAATGGAGCTGTATGGATGGCCTCTTCCAGGGCCTCAAACCAGAATGCCGCCGCCGCAGCAGTGACAGGCGCAATGCATGCAAGGGGCTGTAAAATAAAACCTTGTTGAATAAACATTTTCTTAAGGTAACCATCTAATTTTTTATCCATTGGATCTGAAAAAGCACAACTGTCCTCAACCGGGATAGTGGTACGCTTTGCTAAAGTAGAAACTGCTCCCTCCACCTTAGGGACAGTCTGCCATAAGTCCCGTGTAGTGGCATCTATTGGAAACATTTTTCTAAATATAGGAGGTGGGGAAAAGGGCACACCGGGCCTATCCCACTCCTTACTAATAATTTATATAAGCCTTTTAGGTATTGGAAAAACATCAGTACTCACCGGCACTGCACAGTATTTATCCAGCCTACACAATTTCTCTGGCACTGCAATTGTGTCACAGTCATTCAGAGCAGCTAATACCTCCCCAAGCAATACACGGAGGTTCTCAAGCTTGAATTTAAAATTAGAAATCTCTGAATCAGGTCTCCCCGATTCAGAGACGTCACCCACAGACTGAAGCTCTCCGTCCTCAGGTTCTGCATATTGTGACGCAGTATCAGACATGGCTCTTACAGCATCTACGCGCTCTGTATCTCGTCTAACCCCAGAGCTATCGCGCTTGCCTCTCAATTCAGGCAATCTGGATAATACCTCTGACAGGGTATTATTCATGATTGCAGCCATGTCCTGCAAAGTAATCGCTATGGGCGTCCCTGATGTACTTGGCGCCATATTAGCATGCGTCCCTTGAGCGGGAGGCAAAGGGTACGACACGTGGGGAGAGTTAGTCGGCATAACTTCCCCCTCGACAGACCCCTCTGGTGACAATTCTTTTATAGATAAAGACTGATCTTTACTGTTTAAGGTGAAATCAATACATTTAGTACACATTCTCCTATGGGGCTCCACCATGGCTTTTAAACATAATGAACAAGTATCCTCTGTTTCAGACATGTTTGTACAGACTAGCAATTAGACTAGCAAGCTTGGAAAACACTTTAAAGCAAGTTAACAAGCAATATAAAAAACGTTACTGTGCCTTTAAGAGAAACAAATTTTGAGAAAATTTGAAATAACAGTGAAAAAAGGCAGTTACACTAACAAAATTTTTACAGTGTATGTAACAAGTCAGCAGAGCATTGCACCCACTTGCAAATGGATGATTAACCCCTTAATAACAAAAACGGAATAATAAATGACAAAAACGTTTTTTAAACACAGTCACAACAACTGCCACAGATCTACTGTGGATGTTACCCTCCTCAAACACGACTTTGAATCCTTTTGAGCCCTTCAGAGATGTCCTGTATCATGCAGAGGGAAGCTGAATGTCTCTGTCAGTATTTTTAGCTGCACAGAAAAGCACTAAAATAGGCCCTTCCCACTCATATTACAACAGTGGAAAGCCTCAGGAAACTGTTTCTAGGCAAAAATCAAGCCAGCCATGTGGAAAAAAACTAGGCCCCAATAAGTTTTATCACCAAGCATATATAAAAACGATTAAACATGCCAGCAAACGTTTTATATTGCACTTTATAAGAGTATGCATCTCTGGTAATAAGCCTGATACCAGTCGCTATTAAATCACTGTATTTAGGCTTAACTTACATTAATCCGGTATCAGCAGCATTTTTCTAGCAAATTCCATCCCTAGAAATATGTTAACTGCACATACCTTATTGCAAGAAAACCTGCACGCCATTCCCCCTCTGAAGTTACCTCACTCCTCAGAATATGTGAGAACGGCAGTGGATCTTAGTTACTTCTGCTAAGATCATAGAAATCACAGGCAGATTCTTCTTCTAATGCTGCCTGAGATGAAACAGTACACTCCGGTACCATTTAAAAATAACAAACTTTTGATTGAAGTTAAAAAACTAACTATAATACACAACTCTCCTCTTACTACGTCCATCTTTGTTGAGAGTTGCAAGAGAATGACTGGATATGGCAGTGAGGGAAGGAGCTATATAGCAGCTCTGTTGTGGGTGATCCTCTTGCAACTTCCTGTTGGGAAGGAGAATATCCCACAAGTAATGGATGATCCGTGGACTGGATACACTTAACAAGAGAAATAGCCACCGAAGAAGCAAAAGTATCAAATTTGGAAAATTTGGAAAAGGTATGAAGGGAAGACCAAGTCGTAGCCTTACAAATCTGTTCAACAGAAGCATCATTTTTAAAAGCCCATGTGGAAGCCACCGCTCTAGTGGAGTGAGCTGTAATTCTTTCAGGAGGCTGCTGTCCAGCAGTCTCATAAGCCAAACGGATGATGCTTTTCAGTCAAAAGGAAAGAGAGGTAGCCATAGCCTTTTGACCTCTACACATTCCAGCATAGACAACAAACAAAGAAGATGATTGTCGAATATCTTTGGTTGCCTGCAAATAAAACTTCAAGGCACAAACCACGTCCAAGTTGTGCAACAGACGGTCCTTCTTAGAAGAAGGATTAGGACACAGAGAAGGAACAACAATTTCCTGATTGATATTCCTGTTAGAAACAACCTTAGGGAGGAACCCAGGTTTGGTACGCAAAACCACCTTATCAGCATGAAAAACAAGATAAGGCGAGTCACATTGTAATGCAGATAGTTCAGAAACTCTTGAGCTGAAGAGATAGCAACTAGAAACAGACCTTTCCAAGATAGAAGCTTAATATCTATGGAATGCATGGGTTCAAACGGAACCCCCTGAGGGACTTTAAGAACTAAATTGAGACTCCATGGCGGAGCAACAGGTTTAAACACAGGCTTAATTCAAACTAAAGCCTGACAAAAAGACTGAACGTCTGGGACATCTGCCAGACGCTTGTGCAACAGAATAGACAAAGCAGATATCTGTCCCTTTAAGGAACTAGCGGACAATCCTTTCTCCAATCCTTCTTGGAGAAAAGACAAAATCCTAGGAAACCTGATCTTACTCCATGAGTAGCCTTTGGATTCACACCAAAAAAGATATTTACGCAATATCTTATGATAGATCTTCCTGGTGACAGGCTTTCGAGCCTGAATCAAGGTATCTATGATCTATGAGTTGCAGATAAATTAGATTTGGATGCTTGAATGGACCTTGAATCAAAAGGTCCCGTCTCAGTGGCAGAGTCCATGGTGGCAGAGATGACATGTCCACCAGGTCTGCATACCAAGTCCTGCGTGGCCACGCAGGCACTATCAAAATCACTGAAGCTCTCTCCTGTTTGATTCTGGCAATCAGACGCGGAAGGAGAGGGAATGGTGGAAACACATAAGCCAGGTTGAACGACCAGGGTACTGCTAGAGCATCTATCAGTACTGCCTGAGGATCCCTTGACCTGGATCCATAACGAGAAAGTTTGGTGTTCTGACGAGACGCCATCAGATCCAATTCTGGTGTGCCCCATAGCTAAACCAGTTGAGCAAACACCTCCGGATGGAGCTCCCACTCCCCCGGATGAAAAGTCTGACGACTTAGAAAATCTGCCTCCCAGTTCTCCACCCCTGGGATATAGATCGCTAATAGATGGCAAGAGTGAGTCTCTGCCCATCGGATTATCCTGGAAACTTCTATCATCGCCAAGGAACTCCTTGTTCCCCCCTGATGATTGATATAAGCTACAGTCGTGATGTTGTCCGACTGAAACCTGATGAATCCGGCCGAAGCCAGCTGAGGCCCTGCCTGAAGAGCATTGAATATCGCTTTTAATTCCAGAATATTTATCGGTAGGAGGGCCTCCTCCTGAGTCCACAAACCCTGTGCTTTCAGGGAATTCCAGGCTGCACCCAAGCCCAGTAGGCTGGCGTCCGTCGTCACAATAACCCACGCTGGCCTGCGGAAACACATTCCCCTGGACAGGTGATCCTGTGACAACCACTTAAGAAGAGAGTCTCTGGTCTCTTGATCCAGAGTTATCTGAGGAGATAAATCTGCATAATCCCCATTCCACTGTTTGAGCATGCATAGTTGCAGTGGTCTGAGATGCAAGCGAGCAAACGGAACTATGTCCATTGCCGCTATCATAAGTCTGATTACCTCCTTACACTGAGCCACTGACGGCCGAGGAATGGAATGAAGAGCTCGGCAGGTGGTTAAAATCTTTGATTTCCTGACCTCCGTCAGAAATATTTTCATGTCCACCGAATCTATCAGAGTTCCCAGGAATGGAACTCTTGTGAGAGGAATAAGAGAACTCTTTCTCACGTTCACCTACCACCCATGAGATCTTAGAAAGGCCAACACTAAGTCCGTGTGAGACTTGGCAAGTTGGAAAGTCGACGCTTGAATTAAGATGTCGTCTAGATAAGGCACCACTGCTATGCCCCTCGGCCTTAGGACCGCCAGAAGGGACCCTAGCACCTTTGTGAAGATTCTTGGCGCTGTGGCCAACCCGAAGGGAAGAGCCACAAACTGGTAATGCCTGTCCAGAAAGGCAAACCTGAGGAACTGGTGATGATCTTTGTGGATAGGAATGTGTAGATACGCATCCTTTAGATCCACGGTAATCATATATTGACCCTCCTGGATCATTGGTAAAATAGTCCGAATGGTCTCCATCTTGAAGGATGGAACTCTTAGGAATTGGTTTAGGATCTTGAGATCTAGAATTGGTCTGAAGGTTCCCTCTTTTTTGGGAAACACAAACAGATTGGAGTAGAAACCTTGCCCCTGTTCTGTTTTCGGAACTGGGCAGATCACTCCCATGGTAAAAAGGTCTTCTACACAGCGTAAGAACGCCTCTCTTTTTGTCTGGTTTACAGACAATTGAGAAAGATGGAACCTCCCCCTTGGAGGAGAATCTTTGAAATCTAGGAGATACCCCTGGGTTACAATTTCTACGGCCCAGGAGTCCTGAACGTCTCTTGCCCAGGCCTGAGCAAAGAGAGAAAGTCTGCCCCCTACTTGATCCGGTCCCAGATCGGTGGCTACCCCTTCATGCTGTCTTAGTGGCAGCAGCAGGCTTTTTGGCCTGTTTACCCTTGTTCCAAACCTGGTTAGGTCTCCAGGTTGGCTTGGATTGAGCAAAGTTCCCCTCTTGCTTTGCAGCAGGGGAAGAGGAAGCGGGACCACCTCTGAAGTTTCGAAAGGAACGAAAATTATTTTGTTTGGTCCATGTCTTATTTGACTTATCTTGCATGACCCTTCCCTCCAGTGATGTCTGAAATGATCTCTTTCAGTGCAGGCCCGAATAGGGTCTTACCTTTGAAAGGGATGGTCAAAAGCTTAGATTTAGATGACACATCAGCTGACCAGGACTTAAGCCATAACGCTCTTCGCGCTAAAATGGCAAAACCTGAATTCTTTGTCGCTAACTTAGCAAGATGAAAAGCGGTGTCTGTAATAAAAGAATTAGCCAACTTAAGGGCCTTAATTCTGTCCAAAATATCATCTAGTGGGGTCTCCATCTGAAGAGCCTCTTCTAGAGCCTCAAACCAAAAAGCAGCTGCAGTGGTTACCGGAACAATGCACGCTATAGGTTGAAGAAGAAAACCCTGATGAACAAAAAATTTCTTTAGGAGACCCTCTAACTTTTTATCCAAAGGATCAATGAAAGCACAACTGTCTTCAATAGGTATAGTTGTAGGCTTAGCCAGAGTAGAAATAGCTCCCTCCACCTTAGGGACCGTCTGCCATGAGTCCTTTATGGTGTCAGAAATGGGGAACATTTTCTTAAAAACAGGAGGGGGAGCGAACGGAATACCTGGTCTATCCCACTCCTTAGTAACAATGTCCGAAATCCTCTTAGGGACCGGAAAAACATCAGTGTATACAGGAACCTCTAAATATTTGTCCATTTTACACAATTTCTCTGGAACGACAATAGGGTCACAATCATCCAGAGTAGCTAAAACCTCCCTGAGCAATAAACGGAGGTGCTCTAGCATAAATTTAAATGCTGTCATATCTGAATCTGTCTGAGGGAACATCTTTCCTGAATCAGAAATCTCTCCCTCAGACAGCAAATCCCTCATCCCTACCTCAGAACATTGTGAGGGAATATCGGATACGGCTACTAAAGCGTCAGAAGGCTCAGCATTTGTTCTTAACCCAGAGCTACTGCGCTTCCCTTGCAACCCTGGCAGTTTAGATAAAACCTCTGTGAGGGTAGTATTCATAACTGAAGTTATATCTTGCAAGGTGAAAGAATTAGACGCACTAGAAGTACTTGGCGTCTCTTGTGCGGGCGTAACTGGTTGTGACACTTGGGGAGAACTAGAGGGCGAAACCTGATTTACTTCTGTCTGAGAATCATTTAATGCCAAAGTCTTATAAGTCAAAATATGCTGTTTGCAATTTATAGACATATCAGTACAATTGGGACACATTCTTAGAGGGGGTTCCATAATGGCTTCTAAACAAATTGAACAATGAGTTTCCTCAGTGTCAGACATGTTTAACAGGCTAGTAATGAAGCAAGCAAGCTTGGAAAACACTTTATTTAATGAAAAAAACACAATTTGCAAAAACGGTACTGTACCTTTAAGAGAAAAAAAGGCATACACAAACTGCAAAACAGGTTAAAATTGCTTCAAAAATTCCGAAATTTTAACAGTGTACCCACTAAGCTTTAGAAGGATTGCACCACAAGTAAAAAAGCAAGACCCCCAAATGAAAAAAACGGATTGATAAGTGTCTAAAACCGGTTAAAAACCCCTAAAGCACCTTGCCACAGCTCTGCTTTGGCCCTACCTGCCCTTAGGAAGCGATTATATGGGGTTTAAAGCTTTAATTAGTCCCTCAGAAAACTCTCAGGACCTCAGGAAAAGTTGCTTGCTGCTTGTAAATGTAGGCCCGCCCACCTCACTCGATGTTGCTGGGGCCTACACAAAACTAACAAACCCTGCCTGAAAGCCATGTGGGTTATAAACAACCCCAAAAAACCCTCAAGCAAATGTCCCAAAAAACAGGAAACGTTACTCCCAGCCCACAAAAAATTAACCCTTTATGCAAGCTAGTAAAAACCTCTGATAACACTAGGATTACTGCTTACCCTTCCCCTAATGGGGATACTGTTAGCCTTTCACAGTCTCTGCAGAAAATATGACTGAACATACCTCATTGCTGTATAGCAAGAACCGTTCCTCACACTGAAGTTTTCCTGTACTCCTCAGCTTCTGTGGGAACAGCAGTGGACCTTAGTTACAAATGCTAAGATCATCATCCTCCAGGCAGAAATCTTCATCTATGTCCTGCCTGAGAGTAAATAGTACAACACCGGTACCATTTAAAAATAACAAACACTTGATTGAAGATAAAAAAAAACTAACAGTGTAACACCTCTTTACTCTTCCTGCTTTGAGCCAGCAAAGAGAATGACTGGGGGGTGGAGTTAAGGGGGGAGCTATATAGACAGCTCTGCTGTGGTGCTCTCTTTGCTACTTCCTGTCAGGAAGGACAATATCCCACAAGTTAGGATGAATCCGTGGACTCGGTACATCTTGCAAAAGAAAAATATATATCGTAAACAGTTATTTATTTGAAATTGGCCTCCTGCACCACGCCACAGCTCTGCTGTGGCCCCTACCTGCCCCCGGACGATACCGCTGTAGTCAGATAGCCCTAAAAACCTTCTAAGGCCGATACAGTATAGGCCCCGCCGGAGCCCCAGATGCTGCCTCTTAATGCGATCCGGATGAATGAGCGCATCCTGAGCGCGCGAAAATAGGCCCCGCCCACCGCGGGCGTAATAACAAACTGAACAAGACCCGCATGGGTCGCAGAATAAGCAAAACATGTCGCCATAAAGAAGTTAGCCATGTGCCCTCTATAAATAGAACAAACATCGTAACACTGTACACTTCTCAGAATGTAACAGCCCTTAAAAAACCGAAGCTCCCAGCGTCCAGCCCTGCTATGCTAAGAAATTATATACTTTGGCAATCAGAATATATAAATTTGTATACTTTGGCAATCATCACATATAAATTGTTATACTTTGTCAATCAGTATGTAGGGGTCCCAGGTACACCAAATCCTCTGTGTAAACTGCTTACCCTTCCCCTTATAGGGACAATGTCAGTCTGTTTCTGATGTATCAAGTCTCCCCAGAAAATAAAAGACTGAACATACCTCAAATCTGCTTGCAGCAAGAAACCGGTCTTCACACTGAAGATTTCTTGTACACTACCTTCAGCTGCGCTGTGGGAACCATCATGGATCTTAGATAATGCTTGCTAAGATCATCAACATCAGGGCAGAAAATAAGAGGTCTCCATTCCTCTTGGGAATCCAGACTGACGATTTCTCCCTGAGGAAAATAGTACTCACTGGCACCATTTTAAAATAAAAAAACGTCTTGATTGAAGAAACTAAAACTAACACCTCACTTTACTTCTTCCTATTACTAACACAGGCAAAGAGAATGACTGGGGGTGGAGGGAATGGAGGAGCTATATATACAGCTCTGCTGTGGTGCTCTTTGCCACTTCCTGTTAGCAGGAGGATAAATCCCACAAGTAAGGATGAAATCTGTGGACTCGTCATATCTTGTAGAAGAAATAAAAAATTCTGACACTTCTCTGCCAACCTCCTGGGACGAAAGGCAAAGAATGACTGGGGGAGTGGGAGGAGTATTTAAGCCTTTGGCTGGGGTGTCTTTGCCTCCTCCTGGTGGGCAGGTTCTTAATTCCCAAAAGTAATGAATGCAGCTGTGGACTCTTTCCATTTAAGAAGAAAATTGCATGCTCTATCTGAATCACAAAAGAAAAAATGTGGGTTCATTGTCCCTTTAAACAACTTTCTAATTAACTCCTATTATAAAATTTTCTTGGTTCTCTTGTTATCTTTTGTTGAAAAAGGTCAGGAGAATGCACGTGTCTGAAGAGCTATATGGCATCAGTTTTGCAAGAATGTTATCCATATGAAAGAGCACTAGATGGCAGCACTATTTCCTGCCATGTAGTGCTCCAGGCACCTACCTAGGTATCTCTTCAACAAAGAATATCATAAGAATGAAGCAAACTTGATAATAAAACTTTTTTTAAATTGTATGTTCTGTCTGAATCACAAAATACAATTTTTGGGTTTCATATCCTTTTAATGGAAACAAACAGAAGTAAGACTAGGATTTGTCAAATGCATTACCAAACACAAACATACAAATGTGCATATTTACTAAAGATGACCCCAAGGGAATGTTCAACAATAAATAAATAAATGCTAGATGGAATGATGTATTCAAAGAAAAGATTAGCCTAAGAATAATTGACAGATGTATTTTTTTTAAGTAACATGAGTTGTTTAAATATTGAAAAAACACATAAATTTACACTTACCTGATAAATTAATTTCTTTCATGGTGGTAAGAGTCCACAATCCATTACTTAAAGGGATATTATGTATTGATTTGTTTTGTAATTTCCCTATGGTTCCTGCACCCAGACCTGTCTGGGGTTAACTGTCTGTGACTCTGGGGACAGCACAGCTTCCTGTGAGTGCCCGTGAGCACCCAGGGCTGAGCATGTTACAGGGTCATGGGATGTGTACCCGGTCCGGTATGAGAGTGCAGTCCAAAATTAGCATGCACTCTCTGTATTTATGAAAAAGTGTTTTATTGGCACACAAAAGATCCGTGACATTTCAGGGATCTCTGCCCTTAATCAGACCTCTTAGTCTGATGTAGGGGTGAGATCCCTGAAACCTCACAGATCTTTTGTGTTCCAATAAAGCACTTTTTTCATAAATCCAGAGAGTGCATGATAAATATGGACTTGATGTGCTTACTTGCACCTTGGTAGCCGACACATAGATGAGAGTGCGCTTGGTTGGGACTGTTATTATATATATATATATATATACACAATCAATATTCACAAGAAGCTCACTGTCACCAAAATTAGCAACTGCCAGGGTGCCAGCAAATAAATATCTAATAAATAACCAAAGGCTTGCACTCTCTGGTCTTTTCAAATCTCTTTACTTGTGCAGTGACATTTCAGGGACGAGACTCCCCTCCCCGAAACGTCACTGCACAAGTAAAGATATTTGAAAAGACCGGAGAGTGCAAGCCTGTGATTATGTTATATATATATATATATATATACATATACACACACATGCACAGTATATGCTACTATTAAAGGATTTACTGTCCTTTGGTACTGGCCTTATTTCTTAGCATACATGTTATCAAAGCTATTCTCTGACATATCTACATAATTCATAGAGAGTTTTGGCTTTACTTTAGGCAGAGCGCACGATTTCTCCGTGTGTGTGGAGTTATGGCTTTACTTTAGCCTGAAGGGAATTTGTATGGACTTTTTTGTTTTTTCATAACACAAGCAACCTATGGAATGAGATTGATGTAAAAAAGTGTGTGTGATTATTTATCATTGTACATAAATTGTGACATATGAATACAAATCTAAATTTCTAAATACAACTTTTTTTTTGGAAATACAATTTGTTTCTAGAATACAAATCTTTATTAGAAATACAATTTTTTGGGGAAGTACAATTTTGTTTTTGGAGTTACAGTCTTCATTTTTGGAATTACAATTGTTTTTCGGAAATACAATATGATCTTTTTTTTTTTTTAGGAAGTACAATTCTTTTTTTATTTT